>NC_056737.1:681797124-681822124 GCF_019279795.1 Protopterus annectens | reverse complement strand
ATAAGCTGGTTAACTAATTAGTGGCATGTTGGCTTATGAATACTAAATTCTATGGGCGGTGGGGGTGGTGGGGGGTGATGAACATGGCATAATGTCTTTGTTCGCTTGATTCAGGTTGTGTGCTTTCAGAATGAAAGAAATTCACATGAACTAGCTATGACTTGTGTCCTGTTCTGGATATTGCATGTTTTATTCGGTCTATATACAGTGCATGTATAGATTGCAAAGTAATATCTAAAGTTATCAAAGCTAGGCTTGGGAGAGCTTACTTAATCTCCCCTTTGCTATCTCATCTATGTCCTTCTATTCTTATGTTGCATTATTCATAATAGGGAGTTGCTGCCTGCAGCACCAGACATCCGACCAGTATACTAAAGACTTAGAAACAGGGGTACGTGCGACGTTGCATGCAGGGGCCATAAAAATTGATGTAGGCTATATCTGTGACATCTGCACGTACCCAACTCTGAACTTTTCTGCCACAGTGTGTTTCAGACGTCCAGTCGACAGTCTCAGAAATCTGGCTTTTTTTTCGACTTTGGCCACCCTTTTTCAATTGTTTTCTGTCTCTCCGTACTGAGAAGTACGCTTGTGGGATTTTTTTTGTTTCTCTGCCTTTTTCAGATGTACATTTCATCTAGAAAGGGAAAGTATGCTTGTGGAAGGCCAATTCCACATAATGACACGAGCAGTGCTTATTTTGTCTAGGGGTTGGTCACGATTGCAAATCCTGTGACATTTGCCAAGCTTTTGTTCCTAAAACCCTTAAAAGCAGTCTGGCGGCTTTAAATCTTTATTTAGAGAATCAGCATCTCCGATATTTGGCATCCGGAATGGAAGTGGAGTGGGCACCTCAGAGGAGCCGCCTAGGAAGAAGACTAAAAGGCTTGACACCCAAGCTGTGCCTCAGTTGTGCGGTGAGATTCTCGAGGCGAGTGTCAGCCCAGGATCACTCCAGATGTCTGGTATTGTGCTGTAACTGGGAACCAAAATGCAAGCCAGTTCAGTGGATACCCAGAGTACGTCAACTGAGCTTTTTCAGCCATCAGAGCCTGATGGTGAGGGGGAACCATGGCTTGTGGCTTCAGAGGGGCCTACTACTGCCTTGCCATCGATAACGTCTGCACCCAGGCCTACTACTGTTCCTACTTCTTTAAAAAGAAAACAGAAGAAGAATCACAGTACAAGACCCTACTCCACCTTGGGAGACCTTTTTCCCAGACTATGTTCAAGGCTTTTCAGTTTCTCTGGACCTAGATCCCCCAGTCAGCCGTACCAGTTGTTCCACAGGTACTGTCTGAGGAGGAGTCTTGCTCAGATGAGTCTTAAACTTACTGCTCTCAGATTGAATCCCCTAAGGAGTTCTTAACTCCAGAAGAAGAGTCGTCCCTTACTTCTGACTCCCCTGGAAAAGATTTCCCCTTTGGAGATACCATTTCCCTACATGGACAACATTTCAAGTGGGAGCTCTCTGATGTTTCTAAGACTAAAAAGCGATACTTTGAACTCTTACAGATGGAGCAGCCCTACACCATTTACAGTCCCACCTCTACTTCCGGTATTCCAGGATACTTTTTCTGCTTCTGAGCCCAGAGTCGCAGCCTCTTGCTTCTAAGAGACCAGATAGATTTTATAAAGTGTCTGCTAAGGCGCAGTACCTTTTTCAAGAACCCTCCAGCAGACCCTGCCGTCATTGCAGTGTCAGCTGATTTAAAGTCCTCTAGGCAACTACCTTCCTCTTCTCTTTTCCCTACTGATAAAGACAGTAAATTTATGTACAGGTTGGGGAAGAAAGCAGGTTACTTCTACCACCTTGGCCATTAGAGCTATTAATTATCAGACCCACATGGCCAAGTTTGCTTTAGATTCCCTGACCTAGGCTTCTACTCTTCTGTCTGAGGTTCCAGATTCACTAGCTAAGGTCCAACTGGGTACCCTTCTGTCCTTGTTTCTCAAGAGACAAGATGGTCACTATTAAGTGCAGCTATGACGCTGTAGAAGCTTCTTCTAAGTCTGCTGCTTCTGTGTTAAGGAGGTTTTCATGGTTGAGACTTCAGACTTTACCATTGGATGTCCAAGCTAAGTTGTTAGATGCCCCTTTGGACAACAAAACCCACTTTGAAATTGCCTCTGCAGAGCTACTTAAGTCTCTGCAGGAAAAAGGTATGGACTTAAAAATGTAAAACATTTACTGGTCTCGCCTGTTCCCAGATTCCATAGAAATTACCCTCAAAAGCCTAGCTTTGTCAAAAGGTAGTCCCCTCATCCCTCTGCTACTCAGTCCAGGGGTTGGAGACATCCTAGGAAACCATCTGCTCCTCGGTCTTCCACCACCACACCATCTTCCTTTCAGAGGCAGCCAGACCCAGATAGAGCTCATCCACTGTGACTCTTATCCCTTGCCTAATTCCACCCATCTATCCCTACTCTTAATCCTTTCCCTACCCTCCTGGCAGAAAATCACCACAGACAAGTGGGTGCTGCCTGTCATTGAAAGGGGATACTTCACAACTTGGTTGTCTATTCCACCCTTCCAGGGAATTCCTCAACCCCTCCACCCCCTCCCAATCAGCTTCCACTTTTCCCCCTCTCCTCTGAGCCAACTTTGCTCTCAGGTAACTGTAGAACAAGTACCCAGAGTGTCAGTTAGCCAAGGGGTTTTATTGAAGGATGCTTTTGGTTCCAAGAAAAGAGTCCTTGGAAACCCATACTCTACTTATTCCACCTCAATCTCTTCCTGAAGGTGCCTACCTTAAAAATGCTCATATTACAGCTCCTTCTTCCTCAGCAAGCCTTCATGGCCTCCCTGGATCTGAAGGATGCTTACCTACACACCCCTATTCATCCCACTTACAGGAAATATTTACGTTTCTCAGTGGGTTCTTCACATTTTTAGTTCTCTGCCTTACCCTTTGGGCTCTCCACAGCTCCAAGAATATTCGCCAAGTGTCTAGTCCCAGTCATTACACATTGCAGACTGCAGGGTATACAAATTTATCCCCAATTGAATGACCTCCTTATTCTGCACCAAGGTCCGTTCATCCTGTCCCAACACTTGGGTCATGGTTTGCAAGTTTTTGCAGAGCCTAGGCTTCACAATGAATTAACTAAAGTCTCAAATGGCTCCTTTCCAAGATCTTATTTTTCTAGGGCGCAGGACAAGGACCGACTTTGTCAGTCTTTGTCCCTCTCCAGAAAGTGGAATTCCTTACTCAGCTCTTCCACTCCCTGCTACCTCTACCAACCATCTCAGCCAGGGTGTTCCTCAGAATACTAGGATACATGGCTTCCTTGATTCCCATGATCCCTCTCACCAGGATGCACATGAGGAAGTTTCAGTGGGTCTTGAGAAACTCTTGAGTCAACGCTCTCATCCCTTGGAAACAAAACTTCCTCTTCTTCCCTGTTTAAAAAGGGAGCTCTCGTGGTAGATTGCTGCCATTACCCTCAATCAAAGGGGTATGCTTGCAGACCCCGCCACCCAAACATCTTCTTTATACAGATGCATCAGTTCTAGGTTGGGGGGGGCTGTCCTACACCATGCCAACAACCAGCACAAAGTTCAGGGGGAGTGGTCCAGAAAGGAAGGACCACATCAACTTAAAAGAGCTAAGGGCCCTCTCCTTGGCGATGCAGACCTTCCAAGAGCTAAGGGCCCTCTCCTTGGCGATGCAGACCTTCCAAGAGATCTTTCTGCCAGGCATCCTGAAGGTCATCACAGACAAATGACAGATGTAAAGGTGTTCTATCTCTCTGTTCATTCTTTACTAATTGGTTCACAGCCAATTATCTGTTCCGACTCCGCCAACTGCAAAAGCTCAAGTTCTTCAACCAGCTCGAGGCCAACTCCCTACCCCATGATGCACCCTGATTTTCCCCAGATCTCATTTGCCGCTGCAACTTGATCAGACAGCTCTGGCCAGTGAATAACTTTATATTTCTCTCTCTGTATTTTTCTCTTTATATTCTCATTTTTATAGCTGTTAAAGTAACTTATTTAGCCTTTAAATAGTACTTGAGTGTTGGTCTTTTCTAATATTACCTTAGATTATATAGTTGGTTGTTGGGGCTGTTTTGTTTAGGCCTTCCTTTCTCCCTATCTCAGCTTAAATTACTGAAGTTAGTGGCCGTGATTTTAGGTCCCTTTTTTTCTCTTATTTTCATATTGCATAGAGTGTGTTTATCTCCGAGTATAGCCCTTCTTGTTTACAGGGCATTTAGTGTGTGTAATATTAGATTATAGCTCTCTACTTCTCGGAACAGCTAGTTGTTTGTTCTCATATTAGAATTCGTTGTTAGTGGCAGTTTAGGGCCTTTAAGACTTTCTATAGTATTAATTGTATGTAGTGTGTGTTTTTGTAATTACAGCCCTTCTTTTTATACAGGGCTGATAAAATACTTGGATTAATACCTAAATTTATTATAGCCTTTTGTTTCTTAAGGCATACTAGTTCTTGTGTGTGCTATTATTGTTAGAGCCCTCCTTTTTTTCTAGGGTGTTGTTGCTGTGCTTGACAATATATATTTAGCATTTGTCTTTGGAAGTATGTCCCAGCAAGAGAGAGAGAAAGCCAAGTCTGTCTGGCTTCAAAAAATGCCCAAAATGTGGGCAAAAGATGTCCATAACTGATGGACATACTGAATGTGTCTACTGCTTGGGTGAGGTACACCTGCAGGAAAGCTGTGCTATATGCGACTCCTTCAGCTCAAGAGTGTTGCATGAGACAAAGAGAAAGCTAATGGATAAGGGTCTGCTGAGATTCTCCTTTCAAGAGTCGCTGGACAAGTCAGACAAGCACACTAAAAGACGTAGATTGACTTTTTGGTCGGTTCCATCAAAATCTGCTTCTAGTAAAGCTTCAACATCGGTTCCACAGCCTTTGGAACTTACTGTCATTATGGTTAGGAGCCGGTCCCCGACCTTGGAGCTGGTATCTCCTACCTTTTAAAGTCCCCTATATTGCAGTCAGTGGCTTCATCACATTCTTCACTGGCCTGAAGTAGACTGATTTGGATGTGGACCGCATGGTGAAGAAGCTTCTACAGATAGGCACGGGCAAATATTTTATCGGCACATACCCCGGGAGCTTTGGAGCCAACCTTAGTTCCTGCTATATCTTCTGTTCCTCCTCCAATCTGCTGGAGAGCACTGAACTGATGATTGTGGAACCCTCTGGTCAAACACCTACTGTAGGTTTTTCGGCCCTGACTGCTCTGATGTCTTTGGCGCCGACCGAGGAATCTCTGGGGCCAACGCTCACCGGTCGGGTCCGGGCAGGATAGTAGGACTGACTTGGTGCCGACTTTACCTCTCAGGGCTTCAGCTCGAGTGAATTCAGCCCCATCCTCTGGCTCGGAGCCCTCCATGATGACAGACTGCTTCCATTGAATCTTTAAATCCGAGGGATTTCTCTCATCATTACTGAGGGGTCTTCGAGGCTATGAGGAGGGCTTTGTCCGCCCCGACTACCACCCCATCAGTTTGAGCAGGTCACTCCCTGAAAGCACAGGTGTCTGCCTCTCCTTCACATACTCCATTGAAGCGTAGAGATCCTGAGCCTCGGGAAGCTCCATTGGGTGAGCCTTGTTCTTCTGAGACACCTCCAGAAGCCCCCCACTGAAGTGTCTAGGAAGAGAGACTGCAAGAGGAAGCATCTGGACTCCCCACAGGAGTCTGTCACTTCAGATACTGACTTGGATGAGTCGGAAGGGTCCCCACGGTCCCCCTCAGAAGATCTCTTTTGCGGAAATCGTAGAGATTCTTAAACAGAGGGGTGGCTGGAAATCCCTTAACCCTTCTGGTGATGAGTCAGTCCTCCTGAAGTCTTTTGGGTCTCAACCCTCCACCTCTTGGGTGTCTCCACCCTTCGATGAGTTGCTTGAATTACTCTAAGGGCATGGGAGTCCCCCAGACTGTCCTTAGGAGGCCTAACAAATTTTGACTAGCCCCCAAGATGGACCTTACCTCACTAAAGGAGTACCTGCTGATGCTGTGGTGGTGGCAGCAGCCACCAAGAAGGAATTATCGGACGACTACTTCTGCTCATCCTCCCTAATAGAGAATCTAGGATTGTTGATTAGATATGGGAAGCGTATGTTTAGTTCGGCAGCTTTCTTCCTTCAATCGCTGAACTACCTTACACATTTTATTAGGTTACAAAGGGATCTCCTGAAGGAGCTAGGAGACCCCCATCAGGGTTCAGTAGCTGTGGGAGTTTCGGACAAGGTAGCTTCCCAGCTCTCCACTCTTAATTCCATAGTGAACTCTTCCATGCGTCTGTCATATGCAGCTGATGGTACGAGCAGAGCAGCGGGTACAGGAATCGCTCTCAAGATACATTCCTGGATGAACTTTTTTTTATGTTCCTTCGTGGAACCCTTTAAGTCTTTCTTAATTAACACCCTCTTTGACGGTTCGTCCCTTTTCGGACCTAAGGTAAAGGAAACTCTCTTACCAGGAGTGAAAAAGACAGAAAGACCGTGTCTGCCATATGAGTGCGTTTTTCTACTCCAAATAGACCCTACCTCAGAGGGAGGGGAGGTGGAAAGATATGGTTCCGTAAATCTCAAGGATCTTTCCAGAACACTCGTGAAACCCCCGCTAGATGCAGAGGAAGGGGGGTAGTAATAGAAGACATCGCCCATGTGGCAGAGGGGGTGTGCAGAACCAGGGCAACAGAGATCAGTTCTTTGGCAAGCCTTATCAGTGCTCCTGAGAGGAGGCCCGACTGCTCATCACTGGGGGCAATCGGGAGACTACTATCTTTGTACCTAGACAGCTGGCTAAAAACAAAAGACAGCTGCTTACAAAGCATAATATCCAGAGGATACTCCATTCCCTTTGCCACTCCACCCCCTCTAGTAAAGAAAATCCCAGACATTCCACCCATACACGGGGACCAAGCCAAGCAGCCTTAGAGGTCCAAAGGTTGCTAGACAAGAGAGTCATCCAGCCAGTCCCAGCAGACCAGAGACTGTCCAGAACGTACTTGAGGTTCTTTTTAGTTCCAAAGAAGACAGGAGACTAGAGATCTGTTCTGGACCTAAGCAGACAAGTCAGTAAAAAAGATGAAGTTCTGGATGGTCACTTCTGGGGAAAGACAATTTGATGTGCTCTATAGATCTTCAGGATGTGTACTACCACATAAAGATGGGCAGACCATCCAGGGATCATCTACGCTTCTGGCTGGGAGCCAGCCGTTATCAATTTCGCTCTCTGCCCTTTGGTCTCACTACAGCACCCCAGAGTGTTCAAATGTATGGCAGTAGTCACCGCTCACCTGAGATGGTTGGGATTCCAGGTGTTTCCCTATCTAGACGACTGGCTCCTCACTGCCACCACTAGTCATCAACTTATTCATGCGAGGGACACAACCTTAAATCTCTGCAATCAATTGGGGATTACCATGAACTCGGAAAAATCTACCTTATCGTCATCGCAGCAGACCGTCTTTATAGGAGCAGAACTAAACACAGTTTCAATGACTAACTCTGCCTCCAGAAAGAATTATTCTATTACGAAAACAAATATTAGACCTGCTTCCAAGAAAAAAGCCCCAGTCAAATTGCTAGGATTGATGGCAGCAGCAATCAGTGCCATCCCCCTCGCTCGAATGCACATGCAAGTTCTGCAATGGCTCCTATTCTCTCAGTGGTCCTTTCAGGAACTTCTAATGTCACACCAAATTAGCATAATGAATACGTGCAAGAAGGACCTTCAGTGGTGGCTGACTTCTCAACATGCATCTTGGGGACGTCCATTCATTCTTCCCAGTCCCATAGCCATTGGGGAAGAACAGCCCAAGGCACGTGGAAGAAACATGAGGCTCATCTACATATAAATGTTCTGGAGATGAGAGCGGTACTTCTAGCGTTGCAGTCCTTTCAAGATTCTCTACCTCTGGGAACAATTGCAATTCAGACGGACACGTCAGTGGTCTGGTACATCAACAAACCAGGAGGAACCAAGTCTTACCCCCTGTGTCAAGAGGCCATGAGAGTACGGCAGTGGGCAATCTCCTCCCCATGCTTTCTGATAGCAGCACACATCCCGGAGAAATCCAATGTAATAGCAGACAAGCTGAGCAGGGCAATCTTACTGCCTCACGAGTGGTCTCTAAAGCAACAAGTAGCGGAAGGGATATTCCACATGTGGGGTCAGCCTTGCTGCGATCTTTTGCAACCCCATCAAACACGAAATGCAGCAGCTACTTTTGCCCTGATTCCCCTGCTGGGGGATGCCCCAAGGGATGTACTGGTGCACACTTGGCCCCTGGGTCTCCTTTTATGCATTTCATCCCTTCCCAGAATTTTTGCTTTCTGTAATACTTTGGGAATCAGAGGGAACGACCATGAACCTAATAGCCCCTTACTGGCCTTGGCAAATCTGGTTCCCGTTCCTCCAACCTCATCTCTTGGAAGAACTCTGGATCCTAGACCCAGTTCCAGATCTGTTGACACATTCTTTGGGGGCTCTTCATCCTTCTGTTCATTCCCTCAAGCTAACAGCTTGGCTGCCCCAGTTCCCACAATAGCCAGGATTTACAACCTCTCAGCTGAGGCCCAACATATTATAACATCCTCTCTTAAATCATCCACCAGAAGGTTATATCTTAGCAAATAGAGATTTTCCTCATGGGCATCTCGGAATGATGTTTATCCTTGTCTAGCTCTGATCCCATCTATACTAGAATTTCTAACTAAACTTTTCAACGAAGGAGCTGCTGCAGCTACCATCAGAGTTCAGACAGCAGCAATCTCAAACTTTCATCTTGGCTTCCAGGGCTCCACTGTTATGTCACGTCAATTCGGTAAAGCTTTTCTTAAAGATGCCATTCATTTGAGCCCACCAATCAGGTCATGCCATGGAATCTAAAATTTGTTCTCTCCAGAATCATATTACCTCCTTTTGAACCAGCCTCTACCTGTCCTTTGAAATTCCTTTCATGGAAGACTATTTTTCTGATGGCCATTACTTCTGCTCCGAGGATTTCTGAGTTGCAGGCCTTGACCATCAAACCGCCTTATCTGATTTTCCATAATGACAGAGTTTCGCTCCGTGTTTTTTTTTATCAAATGTTTGTTCAGAGACCAATCTTAACCAATCCATTGAGTTGCCAGTTTTCTTTCCTCAATACACAAATAGGATGGAACACATGCTGCACAAACTTGATGTTCATAGACTACTCCGATTTTGTTTAGATATAACAAAACAATTCAGATCAACAGATCAGCTCCGTTTCCTTTTCAGAGTCAAAAATGGGTGCCCCAGTGTCAAAAGTAACCTTGGCTGTCAGATTGCATTTCTTTCATTTATAATTCAGAGAATGCTCCCTTGCAACAAAAAATAAAGGCCCACTCTCTGCTAGAGCTGTTTCAACCTCATTAGCCTTTTTCTGCAAGGTTACCATTAGATTGTTTGTGCAGCAGCTACCTGGTCAAAACCTCATACCTTTATCACTCATTACAAAGTAGACAAAGGCCTCCAGGGACAGGACATCCTTTGGTTCCACAGTTCTGAGGAATATTCTCCCATGAGCCACCCGAGAAAGATGGTGCTTGGGATGCTACCCATCAGTAAAGAATGAACGGCAAGATAGAACTACTTCACATAAAGAAGTTATGTGCTCACCATACCGTTCCATGCGAGTTGTTCATCTCTGCTTCATTCTTGCATCCCACCCTCCACCCCCCCATCCAGTCTAGTTGAGGTCCGCCCTTTTCTTATATGGTGCATTGTCTCTTGTCCAGCTCTCTTGAGTGTCATATTTATACTACTTGTCAGGCAGCAAACAAGATCTGAGGGAAGATCAGAGTGCATAATGGGGATAGGGAGTTGGCCTCGAGCTGGTTGAAGACCTTGAGCTTTTGCAGTTGGCCAAATCTAAGCCGAGGATTGGCTCTGAACCCATCAGTAAAGAATGAAGGCAAGATGAACAACTCATGTGGAACGTTATGGTGAGTTACATAACTTCTTTTTCTGTGGTATATAAACAAACTGGGTGGAGCAAAGTATTACCCGGTCTGCAGTCCTGCTATTCAAATCTGGTCCCTGGCAGCAGCACTACATATTCACTTGCACACAGTTTACATCCCATCAGAAGACAATGGGATGGCAGACGCTCTGAGCCGAACCTTAACACCCTTCCATGAATGGATGCTTCACAGGGAGGTATTTCTGGATCTAATTCACAGGGGGGTGGTATTCCTCCAGCAGATCTGTTTGCCTCCTCCCAGAACAGACAGATGCTCGTGTTTTGCACAAGGCTTCCCCATCCACAAGCCTGGAGGGTGGACACCTTTTCCTTTTCATGGGCGGGAATGTTCTGTTATGCATTACCTTCATTTCCTCTAGTTCACAAAAGTCCTCCTGAATATACAGAAGGACAAACCAATGCTGTCTTGGCCAGAAGAGTCACCAGCAGGATTTTTGATTTCCCCTACTCTACCTTCTAGCCCAGGGCATTCGCCGCAAGTTACCTCACAGCTTCGACCTACTTACACAAGAGAGGGGGGAATCCCTTTTTCATCATCCCCTTCTCTATCTCAAACTGACAGAGTGTGGGTGATGTGAGTTCTGATCCCTTTTAGGCACCTATATTCGGAAGATATACTCAATGCCCTGCAGGAGGCCAGGAAACAGAGTGCCAGGAGAAACTATTAAAATTGAAAAGATTCTCCCATTGGTGCCTCAGGATAAAACGGGACCCATTTCAAGTTTCTGTTCCAATGGTCCTTTCTTACCTGTGGGAGTTACTACATTCAGGGCTGACTTATTCCTCAGTGAAAGTGCACCTGTGTGCTATTTCTGCTTGCCTTCCCTTCACCTCTGGCTTCCAGGTTGGATGTCGAGCTGTTTCTGAAAGGGGTCCTTCACATAAGACCTCCTCGTAAGCCTATCCCTCCTCCTTGGGACCTTAACATTGACCCCTTTTTTGTTCTCTCAAATTATGTTCATGGAAAATGGTTTTGCTATTGGCCCTTACTTCTGCCAAGAGCGTCTCTGATATCCGAGCCCTTATGGCTTCTCCTCCCTGTCTTCTTTTTTATAATGATAGGATTTGTCTCAGAAGTAACCCTTCATTCATGCCTAAAGTTGTTAATGAAATTTCCTTAAACCAGGCCATTAATTTACCTGTCTTACCCTTGGCCACAGAACTCATCAAAGTACTTTGCATTCCTTAGATGTTTATAGGCAACTGAGGTTATACTTGGACAAGACAAAACCCTTCAGACATTCTGACCAACTTTGCCTCCTTTCATCGTAGGGCTCTTGGCAAGGCAGTATCAAAGCACACAATTGCCTCTTGGATTTCTAAGTCTATTGCCTTTTGCTATTCCTTTCATGGAAAGCGGTTGAGTTCATCTGTCAAGGTCCATTCCACCAGAGCAGCTTCCTCTTCAGCAGCCGCCTTCAAGGGTGTTGATTATGCTTCTATTCTAGAGGCTGCAATTTGGTATTCTGCACATACCATTACCAAGCATTACAAATTAGATTTGATCTCCAGGGCTAGAACAGGGTTTGCTAGATCTGTCCTGTGGGGTGTCAGACTCTGCTCCTCAACCTACCTCCCATGTTACTTCCTAGAGAGCTGTGGTACTCTCCCTAAGGTTATGAATACTGCAACATGAGAATAGAAAGACATGGGAATAGTTGTCTAAGAACTTAGCATGACCATAGATATCCTTCTCTTCCATGTTGCAGTATTCAGTCCCCCCCCCCCCTTTTGGTCATATTAGTACCTGTGTGTTTTTTTCCCCCTACCACTGATTGTGTGTCTGGGAGGTTTTATAATTTGTTTCTCACCTCCTGCTCCTGGGGGTTTCCCTCTGTGCGACAGCCAGTTCTGATTTGGATATGTGCAGACATCACAGATATAGCCTACATCAGTTTATGGCCCCTGCATGCAACATCGCATGTACCCCGGTTCCTAAGACTTTGGTGTACTGGCCAGATGTGTAGTGCTGCAGGCAGCACCTCCCTAAGGTTATGAATACTGCAACATGGAAGAGAGGGACATCTATGGTTATGGTAAGTTCTTACAGAGCTGTTCTGTACTGCAGCTGGCAAAAATTTGGCCAGATTCTGCTCTGTGTAAGGTGATATTACTTCAGTGTAAGACCCATCTGTAAACAAGCTTATACAGGAGGGCAGATTCCAAAAGACCTGCTGAAAGTGCATGTGGTTACTTACACCAAAAGCAAGTCTTTTAGAATTCGGCCCATTGTGCCTCTATTTCTCTGCTGGTTTGGCCCTCTTGATCAGGAAAGAATATCCTCAATTGTTGTAATAAACTTATTTGTGGGGATGTGCAATTATAATTAAATTAGTATGACATTGCCTGTGTTTTGCTTGTTAAGTAGAGCTTTCTTACTGAGCATATAATGCTTGTAGTATTACCTCCCATTATGGACGAACGTTTTGGCGAGAATGTCTGTATTTCTGTTTTAAGATACTGCTTTGTCTTAACTGTGTGTATGGGATGGTGTTAACAAATGAAGCTGTTTGAGTGGCAAATACCTTTTTGATCCAGGGCTGGAGTTCATTCCTCATTATCAGCAATACTAGCACTCATGGGACTTAGCCAAGCAATATAAACTTTCCCAGGTTACCTGGCTCTTCCAGTTTTACCCACAGTGCTGTCCTTCTCTTGACCATTCTGCAAATCTGTTTAGTCTTGCATCAGGTTGCTTCACTTTAGTGAATGACCTGAGGCTGCCACTTCTTAATCAGAGTTTAAGTATTTCTATTATCATTGTTCATTATTAAAATATATTTGACGTTCCACTGTGTATCTTCTCCTCTATCTACAGGTCACAACGTTCCTTTCTGACCATATTTTTGGGGAACAGTGGCTGGATACTTTCTTTCTTTTTCTTATGGTGTACCACCATTTTTCAGTCCACTAGAAAGACTCCCCAGTTAAACATGTTATAAAAATGTGTAAGAATTCACTAAAGTAAATAAATTGTTAAAGGCAAAATAAGAAACAGCGCACCTGGGGCTTCTCCCTCTACATCTTGTTATTCCTTCTCCAAAACCCGTAAGAGGGCAAAAAAAAAAAAAACTCTTCCTGCGATAGAACCAGTCATTCCACCATAGAAGAAATGGGGATTTCTACTTTTTTCTACCAGGATTTGTAGTTTCAAAAGATACTCCTTCTGTCATGCACCAACCCAGTACTATTTTCTCTGTAGCTATTTAGCCTGAACGCAGAACTCCTGGACCACACTTTTGTTAGGTATATGTGGGGTCTATATTAGCAAGTTGACAGTGCAAAACCGCGAACGCCCTAACGTCGACACGCATTAAACAAAATGTCCATCTTGAATGGCCAGAACAGTGATTTTTTTTTAACCTCCCAGGGAAAAAGAAATTGTTGGGCCAGCAACAAACCAACAGACAAAAAGGGGGGTCTTCACCCCCCCCCCACTTATGCCAACTCCCGACAACGGCCCAGCGATGTTTTCCCCGGTGGAAAAAATTGCTGTTCTGGCCGTTCGAGATTTAGGCATTTCGTTTAATGTGTCTACATAAGGGCATTCACTGTTCTTCCCTGTCGACATGCTAATATAGACCTGTATATGTGAAGATTGCCTGCCAGCCACATCTTGCAATAGCCATTTTTGTCAGTGCAGCCCATATGGTGCTAACTGGCCTCTGCCAAGGCTTGCTTGAGTAGATCAACTTCCCAGCAAAATGTTGCTGGGTCTGGCCCCAAACTTGTTCACTGGCTCCATACCCTATCAAGCAAACTGTTTTCTGTGTTTTAGTCCAGGTTTATATTGGTGGGCTTGTCGAGTCTGACTTTGGTTTCTCTTATGGCTGCGGCTTTCAGCCTTTATGTTTAGTTACAACTTTCCAAATTTAGAATTGGTATTTGGACTATATCAAAGCAGTTGGTCTTAATGTTGACCTCATGCTAGATGTCTCCAATCAGGGCTGTGTAGAGTATGACCTTCGATCCTTTGATGCCAGTCTTGTCCAGCAGATTGATAATGGCTGTCTGGTATGCTTCCTGTATGCACCCCCACTACCATAGACCTTGACTCCATCTATACATATTAACAACACATTTGTATACCTACTTTTGATGGCCATACCCATCTTCAGGTACTAGTGACTTGGAGGGCCTACTTAGGTTGTTAGCAATTTCTCAGAACATAAGTCTCTTCTATAAGTGTGTCACCAAGGGCTGACTTGCATGGATAAGGAGGAGCAGTTCTAGAGATGTATACACTCTCTTTAGTTCCATGCTGATCTGGTGATGTACCCTTTCTTTCCAAACCCAGGTTAGGAACAAAGTAGATGAGCTGTCTGTTCCCATGAGAACATGGGTGACTTTGGGTTGGTTTATGTTAAACTTGATTATTGTAAAAACTTTGACTTGAGTACCAGAAGAGTAATTACAACTTTACATACACTTGTGAGAATGTGGGACAATTAAGAATACCCTTAAAGTTTTGTATGACTGCAGTTATTATAGTATTCTATTCCAGCCTGTTGAGAACTTGGGAATAATCCTTAGAGTTGCATAGTAAAGACGGACTTGAGGGCAATGTATTTTGAACTTCTACTCTGTAGAAATGATAGAATTCTACCATCTCGACCTGCAGGGTTAAGGTTCTGTATCCTTCCATGTTCCTCCATGTTCAGGAACATAACTACACATTTCAAAGAAGATCAGAAGATATGAAGCCTTGCCTGTTAATCCAATGCACATATTCTACTAAAGTAAGAGGGATTAAAAACTGATCAAGTGCAGTTTGTGTGTCGGTGCTGTCTCATTTTAATTTTGGGTATGGTGCTCATCCCTTAACTGGAATCCAAGAAATGGCACTTTAGCATGGTCAGTTTTGTCCATACATTTTAGACATTTAAAATCATAAACTGCCCATCTTCAGCATAACTAGTTTTGTCCACCTTTTCTCTGGTAACAGAAGATAGATGTTCTTCATCTCACATTGCTGCAGTCCTTACACTTGGGTAGTCCGCTGTCCTCGGTCGGCCCGAATATCAAAGTATAAGGCTGACGTCGGTCAAGGCGCATTTGACTGACATCAGGACGTCAGGGTACAAATGCGCATGACCGACGTCATATCCTCAGTCTTTTTTGCCGCATGGTCCGATGCAGAAGCAGTATTGCAAGTGCCGGTTGGCGTTCTGAGATTTTTCGATTTCGAAGTTTCAGACCGAGTTCAGAGTTGGCTAAGTACCCCGTTGGGGAATATTTTAGTTTTTTCTTGCCTCAGTGATTTACCGGATGTCAGAAAAAGTAAATAATTGCATTTCTTGTGGGAAACAGATACCGCATAGAGATTATCATACTTTGTGTATTCCTTGCTTAGGGCCTGAGCACAACGTTGTTGGCTGTCGCTCTTGTGCTAGATTCAATAAACGCACTATAAAGAGAAGGTTGGATTGTGCCAGGTTAGTCTTTGGGAAGCGGTGCAATTATAAAATGCCGTCGGATGCTCCGACGCCCGCTTCTTCGAAGAAGCGCAAGGACAAAGCAGTTAAGCCTAGGCTAGAAGAACCGTCTGTACCGGACGCCGGTTCTTTAGAGGTGTCGGTGGAGCCGGTGGCTCCACCGGAGGTTTCTTTGTGTTCCCAGGGTGAGACTTTATTATTGCAAGATGTGGCCTCTCAGGAGGCAGGTCAGGCTGAGTGGGCTTCTCAGGTTACTATACTCCCTCCCTTCCTAGGGTGGCTAGGCCCTCTCCTTCTGTTTCAAAGGCTTCTCCCAGGGGCAGGCCAGGTTCAGTTTCAGTTGGTGTCACCCCTAGTTCTTCTTGAACTGTGCCCAAGAAGCATATGCTTAAAATGGCAGAAGATTTGATTACTTTGATTAGGGGTTCTATGCCCCCTCCTGATAAGAGACCTAGGGTGGAGCCTGAGCTAGGGAGTTTTGAGCAGGCTTCAGATGTTTCAGAGTCTTCGGCTGAAGACTTACAGGAGTACTCTCCTTATTCTGATTCTGATGTGGATGATTCTACTCCTTCTGCTTCTCCTCCTGAGGATTTTTCTTTTTCAGAAACTCTTCATTCCATGAGGGAGCATTTTAAGTGGGAAGGTCAGGACTTCTCTGATTCCAGGAAAAGGCTTAGGAATTTTTGTTTTACCCCAGCATAGGCCTTTGGCTATACCTCCTGTTTTGGATGTAGTGGAAGATGTTTTTACAGAGGCTTCTCTTAATCCTGATTCTTTGCCTCCTGCTCCTGTTAAACCGGATAGGTATTACAGGGTGCCTGAAGCTCATAAGTTTCTTTTTAAGAGTCCTAGGGCAGACCCAGAAACTGTTAGCCAGGGGCCTAAAGGTGTTAAGGCTTCTGTTGTAAAGAATCCGGTTCCTGCAGACAAAGAAGCCAGGGCCTTGGATAGATGGGGAAAAAGTTTATACTTCTTCCACTCTTGCTATGAGGGCTTTGAATTGCCAGTTTCACATGTTGAAATACCAAAACTATCTCCTTTCACAATTGAAGGCTAAGGTTGATGCTCTGGCAGAAGGTATTGATTGTAAAGAGTTGCAAGATTTAGTACATGTTTCTGAACAGGTGGGTAAGCATTCTTTGCAATGTGGTTTTGATGCTGTACAGGCCTCGTCTAGGGTGGCTGCCACTGGGTCAGTTCTTCGCAGGCACGCCTGGCTGAGGGATCAGAATTTGTCTGACCATGTTAAAACAAGGATTTTAGATGCTCCTTTGCAATCTGACGTGTTGTTTGGTTCTCCTGTTGAGGCAGTTTTAAAGAAAATGGAAGACAAGGCTAAGTCTATGCAGACTGTTAAAGATTTTTGCAGGTCCAGCCTCCAAAGTTTAGTAGAAATTGGCCTACTAAGGGGTGGACGTATCCTTCTTATGATTCCCAGTCTAGGGGTAGATCTAGGCGTGGTAGGGGCAGAGCTCAGGGCTCTTTCAGGCCTAGAACAGGGAGTTCTCCTGCACAGTCTTCGGTGAGGGCAGGGGTCAGTCCTTTCGTAAACAGACCCAATGACCTACCTTTTCAGCTGCCAGAGCCTTCTCGTCTGGCAGCACCTTTGGGAGGAAGGTTGGCACTTTTCAAAGAAAATTGGAGTTTAATTACCCAAGACAGATGGGTATTGGATATCATACACCACGGCTACAGGTTTTATTTCCATACCTTGCCTCCTTTCAAAGGCATGCCAGACGTTCCTCCTCAACAAAGAATAGAGGCTCACAAGCAAGTTTCTCTGTTGCTCCAAATAGGGGCCATACAGCCGGTTCCTATGCCAGAAGTGGGCCTAGGATTTTATTCTCGCCTGTTCCTAGTACCAAAGAAGGGGAACACGTGGAGACCAATTTTGGATTTATCTATCCTCAACACTTATCTGGACATTCCCAAGTTCAAAATGTTGACGTTGCAGCAGCTTTTACCTCTGCTGGGCAAAGATCATTGGATGGTAACTTTGGATCTCAAGGAGGCTTACCTTCATGTTCCTATCAGACTAAGTTGCAGGAAGTACCTGCGTTTTCGAGCTGGGACTTTTCACTATCAGTTCTCTGCATTGCCCTTTGGCTTATCTACTGCGCCCAGAGTGTTCACGAAAGTTCTGGCTCCAGTGATAGCTTTCTTCAGGCTAAAAGGAATACAGATCTATCCTTATTTGGACGACTGCCTGATTCTGGCTCAAGGAAGGAAGAGCTTCTTCATCATTTGGAATATGTGATAGCAGTGCTAAGATGCCTGGGGTATTCTGTGAACGAAATAAAGTCCAGTCTAGTACCCTCTCAGGACATGTGCTTTCTGGGTGTGAGACTGAATACAGCATCCCAGATGGCCTTTTTAACCCCGGACAAACAAAAGAGTCTATCCCTTTACTTCCATCAACTATCTCATCAGTCTGGGCTGACTGCAAGGACAGTCCTTCAAGCCTTAGGGTTCATGGCATCTTGTATTCTGGTGCTTCCCAATGCCAAACTGCATATGAGGAAGCTACAATGGTATCTCAAAATGTATGGACACAGCACTGCCAGGATCTGGACACTGTCATTCAAATAATACCTTGCATTCAAAAGGAATTTTTGTGGTGGGCTCAGGAATGTCACCTAAACAAGGGACTCTCTGTGACCCGGCCAGAGGCGAGTCAGATTTTAACGACAGATGCCTCAGACAAAGCTTGGGGAGCTCATCTAAATGGAAAGTGGATACAAGACAAGTGGCCTGCCAGACTACAACATCTACATATCAACATGAAGGAGATGTTAGCAGTCCAGTTTGCATTAATAGCTTTCAAGGAATTACTTCTTCCAGGGCAGGTGTTGATTCTAACAGACAACACAACTGTCATGTGGTACATCAACAAGCAAGGGGGAACATTCTTATCCTCTATGCAGGCAAGCAATGATTTTGTGGGAGACTGCTCTCAGTTTACAGCTCAATCTTCAGGCAAGGTTTCTGCCAGGAGCACAGAACTCCTTAGCAGATGTGTTGAGCAGACGAATTATGGATCCCCACGAGTGGAAATTGGATCCTCATGTATTTCAGAAATTGACAGTGTCATGGGATACTCCAGACATAGATCTGTTCGCTTCTCCACTAAACCATCAGCTGCCAAAGTTTTGCACAAAAGGTTTCATACCACAGCTTGGAGAGTGGATGCTCTTTCTTTCAATTGGAGCAATCTTCATGTGTATGCCTTTCCACCTCTGCCTCTCCTCCCAAAGGTACTTCTAAAGGTCAGACAGGACAAGCCAAGGATGATTTTAATAGCTCGGATTGGCCTCGACAGCACTGGTACCCATTACTGAGAAGTCTGGTACGGAAGCCTCCATGGCCTTTGCCTTGATTCCACACCTGTTGTCACAGGAGGACAGCCATTTGCTCAATGTCAAGCTTCACTCTCTGCACCTAACAGCCTGGCATATTCTGTTTTGAACCATAGTGGGCCTCCACTTCCTCAGCAAGTTTTGAATGTTATTTTGGAAGCTAGAAGGCCTAGTACAAGGAAAGTGTACGCAGACAAATGGAAGAGATTTTTATTTTGGAGTGCAGCAAAAGATTTTGATGTTTCTGAGCCTAATTTGTGTGTGGCTCTTCAATATCTTACTGAGTTACCAGACAAAGGTTTGTCTTTCTCTTCTATTAAAGTTCATGCTGCAGCAATTTCGGCTCACTATGATTGCGACCCACCATTGTTTTCTCATCCTTTGCTCAAGCAATTTCTTAGAGGGGCAAAGAATATAAGACCCCCACGAAGAGCTCCTACTCCTGCTTGGGATCTCAATTTTGTGTTGGAGAAACTCACTCTACAACCCTTTGAGCCTGCAGCTACTTCTGAGTTGAAATATTTGTCATGGAAGACTGCTTTTTTGTTGGCCATTACCTCTGCAAGAAGGGTTTCTGAATTGCAGGCCCTTATGGCGGTTGAGCCTTTCTTGATTTTCCATAAGGATAGGGTATCATTACGTACTAATCCTTCCTTTATGCCTAAGGTGGTTTCTAGTGTGGCTTTAAACCAAACTATTCATTTGCCTACTTTTTATGCAAATCCCCAAAATAAAGGGGAAAAGATTTTGCACACTTTAGATGTACACAGGCAGTTGCGTTATTATTTGGACAGAACTAAAGGGTTCAGGCAGTCTCAGCAGTTGTTTGTTTCTTTTGCTTTGAGTTCTCAGGGCAAGCCTGTGTCAAAACAAACTATTTCTAAGTGGATTGGGTTTTGCATTGCTTTCTGTTATTCCCATCATGGCAAGGAGATTCCAGCTGGGATTAGGCCTCATTCCACTAGGGCTACTGCCACTTCAACAGCTTTTGAGGGGAGTGGCAACCAAGGATATTTTGGAGGCAGCTACTTGGAGTTCAGTGCATACTTTCTCTAGGCATTATCACCTGCCACTTTACTCTAAATCCAGGGCTGGTTTTGCCACTGCTGTTTTGCAGGGCATTTTGGCAGCTCCTGCTTCCTTGTAGTTAGCCATCCTCCCTTACCTCTGCTTTGGGATTCTACCCAAGTGTAAGGACTGCAGCAATGTGAGATGAAGAACATAGTACAGTTTTGTACCTACCATAAATGTAGATGTTCGAAGATCCACATTGCTGCAGTCCAATTTACCCTCCCTCCTTCCCCTCTGTAGTTAGAGGTGGTTGTGTGGGTTGGGTTGTACATATTGTGTATATTGTATATATTGTACATATAATTAGTGCAAGGGTGGTTGGTTGTTTGCTGTCTTTTGGTTTTGACCTTTATTTTTAGGGTCTTCTGACATCTGGGGCAAGAAAAGACTGAGGATATGACGTCGGTCATGCGCATTTGTACCCTGACGTCCTGATGTCAGTCAAATGCGCCTTGACCGACGTCAGCCTTATACTTTGATATTCGGGCCGACCGAGGACAGCGGACTACCCAAGTGTAAGGACTGCAGCAATGTGGATCTTCGAACATCTACATTTATGGTAGGTACAAAACTGTACTTTTCCTACGGAGTCCTGCCTGTGTTTTATGCAAGCAAGCCCTGTGAAAATGGTTATGATTTTTACCTGTAGCTACTGGGCTGGGGAAAAAAAAGAAAGCGGCCCTTTCTGCTGCACTGTTACTTGATGGTGAGCTGCTGGCCTAATGTGGAAATATTAAATGTAAACTGGCAGCATTAAGAGCCATGTTATGCATATATGCACACGTTTGTTAGTGGAAACTGTTTTTAAGGAGTGCAGCAGGGTTCGTTGCTGGGACTAGTCCTGCTTATTGTATTAGGGACAGCTGGGTGTCCCCCTGATGTCTGTAGCATGATGATAGCTAGGATTTAATGATAAAGGAACTGCAACAGTGCACTAGTTCCAAAAGAAAATCTGTGGTAAAAATGCTTGCTTCCAGGTGTGACATTTAGTGAGCATAGTAGAGTATCTGGAATGCATAATCACCTCTAGGCTGCTTTACAGATGCTAGGTATTTAATAAAGGTCATCGGGATGCTTAAATGAGTAGCTGAGTTGATGACACCCCCCCCCCCCCTTCACGAAAAGCATAGAAATGTGTACACTTTTCTTGCAGCTTAATCTGGCAGTATTTATTGTGCCATCTATTTAGTGGAGTACTATTTAGTTCTTTTGTGCAAATTGACCTTCTGTTTTGAAGGAACATAATCTGTTTAACTGATTCAGTTTAAGAATTCCTATACTGAGAAGATTCATTGGTTATCTCTGGGTCGGGGGAAATTGCACAACAAAAGACTTGACTTATGTGTGTCCTAGAGTGATATAATGGCTGAAATCAAACATGCCATTAAGTAGCCTGCTGGGGTATATATCTGGCTTGTACTGACCTGTTTAATTTTCTTATATAATTTATTGAATCAGAGTTCAAGGCTTATGCTCTTGATTTAGTTGCATTTTTTTCTTTCCTGCAAGAAGGCTTTTACTTGCAATTAAATGTTTATCATGCTTGAAACCGAGATTGCTGCGGTAGCGTTGTCGCCTCGCAGTAAGACGCTGTCCGGTTAGGTTTTCAGCTAGAGCATCTTCTGCATGGAGACATGCATGAATGGGCGTACCTTCGTTGAAGGTTGTGCGTCAGGGCTGGTAACTCTGCAGGTAAAAATCCACTACCAATAATTAGCGGACCGGAGATGTTCATCGTGTTACCCTGCTGCAGTCATTGCACTTGGGTTATCCTGTCGTCAGGCAGTCCCGCAGTCGGCTGGAATTCCAAAGTCTTGGTCCGGCGTCTGTTGCCGTCGCTTCTTCCCTGACATCAGTGCACCAGGGGTATATATAATGCAACCAACGCCATTTTCTTCTGTCTTTCTTGCCGCGCGGTGCCTGAAGCAGAAGCAGTTCGCAAGTGCCGGTCGGCCGACTACTGAGATTTTTGAATTCTAATTTCAGACCAAAGTCTTATATAAAGCCAAGTCCCCCGTTGGGGAAACTTTTCTTGCCTCAGACCGATGTCAGAAAAAGTTAACAATTGTATTTCTTGTGGGAAGCAAATTCCTCATAAGGATTTTCATTCTTATTGCATACCTTGCCTAGGCCCAGACCACGACGTCACTAGTTGTCGTTTTTGTGCTAGGTTTAATAAGCGTACTATTAAAAGACGCTTTGATTTTGCACGACACTACTTCGGTAGGAAATTTAACTACACAATGCCGTCGGAGCAACCGACTACCGGCGTGCACAAAAAACGCAAGGATAAGGACAGACAGCCCAGGCCTAAGCCAGATTTCGAGGCCTCTGCTGGTCCGGTCTCCAGCCCCTGACTACTGCAGATCTGGAACCAGAGACCGCTTCGGAAATTTTGGCAGAATGTACCAGGCCGACGCAACCATTTAGTTCAGGCCCTACCGACGACATTGCTGAAAAAGATGTTGGTGCTGCAGAAACGCCATCTGTTTCTGAAGGCATTTTCAGACCGACGCTCACCATTAAAACATATTCTAAGACGAAGACTCCTATTAAATCTAAAAAGACTGCACTTCAGTCCCCTGTTCAAGGCCCCATGCCTAAGAAACAGATGCTCAAAATGGCTGAAGATTTGATCTCTTTAATCAGGGGTTCCCAGCCCCCTCCTGACAAAAGGCCTAGACAAGAGGAAGATTATGCATCCTCTGAACAAGTGTCCTTTTCTTCAGACTCCTCTGAGGACCAAGATTACTCCTTCTCCCCTTATGAAGATTCTGAAGCTGAGGATTCCATTCCCTCAGCTTCTCCTCCTGAAGACTACTCCTTTGGGGAAACTTTACACACTGAGGGAACACTCACTGGGAAGGTCAGGACTACTCTGACTCGAAGAAAAGGCTCAGAGAGTTTCTTTTACTCCCCCAACACAGACCACTTGCCATCCCACCAGTCCACTTGCCATCCCACCAGTTTTAGACATTGTGGATGATGTTTACTTGGAATCCAGTTTTAACCCAGATTCTCTACCTCCTGCTAAGCCTGGCAGATACTATAGAGTGCCTGATTCCCAGCCCTGTTGCTGACCCAGGGACAATCTCCCAGGGTCCCAAGGGGGCTAATGCTTCTATGGCTAAAAATCCTGTACCTTCTGAGAGGGATTCCAGAGCACTAGACAGGTGGGGGAAAAAGGTTTACACTTCAGCCACTCTAGCTATGAAGGCACTAAATTGCCAATTTCACATGCTTAAGTATCAGCAATTTCTAATCTCTCAGTTAAAGCAAAGAATGACCACTCTCCCTCAACAATCTGAATTGAAAGAAATGCAGGATCTGTTGCATGCCACTGAACAGGTGGGCAAACATACCTTACAATGTGGGTTTGATTCTTTGGAGGCCTCCTGCAGAGCAGCTGTCACTGGGTCCGTTATACGTAGGCATGCTTGGTTAAAGGAACAAACTCTACCTGATCATGTTAAAGCAAAACTTCTAGATGCTCCCTTACAGCAGTATGTTCTTTTTGGAGTTAAAGCAGAAGTCTTCTTAAAGAAAATGAAGGATAAGGTAAAATCTATGCAGACAGTCAAAGATTTCCTACAGGTACAGCCCCCTCGCTTGAGCAGAAACTGGCCAACAAAGAATTGGTCCTTTCCAGCTACTGACAGATCACAGAGGGGTAAATACAGACGCCCAAGGGGCAGAGGGCAACCACAAGCCCAGTACAAACCTCGCCAATGGGGCACTACAACACAGAAGGGAGGAGAAGACGGGTCCCAATCTACCAGAAGGCAAACTCAATGACTTGCACCTCATCTGGCCAAGCAACACTCGTGACAGCCCCCTTGGGAGGAAAACTCGCACTTTTTTCAGACAACTGGCACATTGTCACAAAGGACAAATGGGTCCTAGACATAATTTTACGAGGATACAGATTCCATTTTCACACCTTGCCAATGAAAAGAGGAATGCCAAACCTGCCACAAAATCAATGGGCAGAGGCACAAAAACAAATTACAGCTCTCATGGACATGAGAGCCATTCAACTGGTACCTACTCGAGAGCAAGGTCAAGGATTTTAGTCAAGACTCTTTCTAGTGCCCAGAAAGGACAATGCCTGGAGACCAATTCTGGACCTTTCAATTCTAAACACTTACTTAAAAGTACCCAAATTCAAGATGCTAACACTACAGCAGCTTCTTCCCATGTTGGGCAAGGAAGCATGGCTAGTAACGTTGGACCTCAAAGAGGCATACCTGCATGTCCCTATCAGACAAAGTTGCAGAAGATGCCTCCGTTTCATTGCAGGTACAACCCATTACCAATTCTCTGCACTGCCCTTTGGCTTATCTACTGCGCCCAGAGTCTTCACAAAATGCCTGGCACCAGTAATTGCATACTGCAGACAAAATGGAATTCAAATGTACCCATACCTGGATGACTGCCTCATCCAAGCAGAAAGCAAGGACATTCTCTTACATCATCTGGCTTTTGTGAAACCTCTACTAAATTGCATGGGGTACACAGTAAGCGAAAAGAAGTCAAAACTAGTACCCTCACAAAATATGACATTCCTGGGTGCCAGCTTGAATACAACGGCCCAGAAGGTTTATCTGACGTCAGGCAAACGACTACAACTGACTCAATATTTCAAAACAATGGCAACAAAGACCCAATTAACTGCAAGAAAAATTCTGCAGGCCTTGGGCTTCATGGCATCTTGCATACTACTAATGCCATTTGCAAAGCTGCATATGAGGAAATTACAGTGATACCTAAAGCGTATGGTCTCAACACAGCCACAGCTTGGACACAATGATATCTCTCATTACCTGCCTACAACAGGAGTTTCTATGGTGGTCACAGGCATGTCACTTCAACAAGGGTCAGCCTTTCACCTTGTCCCCAGCCAGGCAAACTATCACAACAGATGCATCAGATTATGCCTTGGGGGCTCACATGGCAGGACAGTGCGTTCAAGGCGTATGGACTGTAGATCAAAGGAATCTGCACATCAATCAAAAAGAGATGCTAGCTGTACAGAAAGCTCTGACAGCCTTCAAGGATCTATTACATCCAGGACAACTTGCAATAAAGATGGATTACATTCAGGACAACTTGCAATAAAGATGGACAACACCACAGTAATGTG
>NC_056737.1:681732124-681792124 GCF_019279795.1 Protopterus annectens | reverse complement strand
CCCACGTGGAGACAGCTAGGCCTCTGGAAACTCAAGGTATTGGGCCTACGGAAACAATTCTCTCCGATGGGTCCGGAGCCGCTGAGCAGGCATCTGCTTCTGAGGGTGTTTTCAGACCTACACAGCTTACTATCAAGACCTCTTCAGCAGCCAAGGCAAAGTCTAAAACACCTTTAAAGACAAAGAAACAAGTACAGCATTCTCCTGGACAGTCATCCATGCCTAAAAAACAGATGCTCAAAATGGCCAAAGACCTAATTACTTTGATCAAGGGCTCCCATCCCCCTCCTGATAAGAGGCCTAGGCAAGACACTGACTATGACTCCTCTGACCAGGTTTCTATTTCTTCCGATTCCTCTTCGGGACAGGGATATTCTCTTCCTCCCTATGAAGACTCTGATGCTGAAGAATCTCTCCCTTCAGCCTCTCCTCCTGAAGACTACTCTTTTGAGGAAACCCTGCACACCATGAGGGAATATTTCCATTGGGAGAGCCAGGATTATTCAGAATCCAAGAAAAGGCTCAGACTTTTTTATTGCCTCAGCACAGGCCTCTTGCTACCCCCCCCCCCCGTACTAGATATTGTTGACGTTTTCTCTGAATCCATCCAGTCTGACTCTGATTCTTTACCCCCTGCACCACGTAAGCCAGTTGGGTACTACAGGGTTCCAGATTCTCATAAATTTCTTTATAAAAACCCTGCTGCTGACCCCAAAATGATTTCTCAGGGTCCCAAAGGGGTCAAGGCTTCCACTGCAAAAAAACCCTGTTCCCTCTGTTAGGGATTCTAGAGCACTGGACAGATGGGGGGAAAAAGTTTACACCTCTGCTACTTTAGCTGTAAGGGTTTAAACTGCCAGTTTCACATGCTTAAATATCAACAATACCTAATGTCTTTGCTAAAACAGAAAATGTTTACAAGCTCTGAATGTCCTGAGAACAAGGAAATGCAGGATTTATTGCATGCAGCTGAACAAGTGGGAAAGCATACTTTGCAATATGGTTTTGATTCATTAGAGGCATCTTGCAGAGCCACAGTTACAGGCTCTGTCATTCGAAGGCATGCTTGGTTAAAAGAACAGAGTTTACCTGATCATGTTAAAGCAAAATTATTGGATGCTCCATTACAGCATGATACTTTGGTGTTAAGCAAGAGAGGTGTTAAAGAAAATGGAGGATAAAGCAAAATCAATGTAGACAGTAAAGGATTTCTTACAGGTGCAGGAACTGGCCTTCTAAAAATTGGTCCTTTTCAGTATCAGGCCACAAAGAGGCAGATACAGACGTCCAAGAGGCAGATCCCGGCCCCAAGGCTCATATAGACCTAAACAATGGGGTGCTTCAGCCCCCAAAGGCGGAGAAGACAAATCGCAACCTTATAGGAAATAGTCCCAATGACTTTCCTCTACAAATGCCAAGCATTTATCTTTTGGCAGCACCCTTGGGGGGGAAACTAGCACTTTTCTCACAAAATTGGCACATGATCACCCAGGACAAATGGGTACTGAATATTGTTTCTCAGAGTTACAGGTTCCACTCTCACACCAAGGTCAAAAGGTATGCCAGACCTGCCTCAAAATCAATGGGCAGAGGCACAAAAACAAATTTCTGCTCTCTTGGACATGAGGGCTATTCAAAAAGTAACACAGCAAGAACAGGGGCAAGGATTTTACTCGACTTTTCTTGGTACCCAGAAAGGACAAAGCCTGGAAACAAATACTGGACCTGTCTATTCTAAATACTTTCCTGGATGTTCCAAAATGTTGACACTGCAGCAACTTATACCCATGCTGGGCAAGAAGGCTTGGCTAGTTACTTTGGACCTCAGAGGCATACCTGCATGTCCCAATCAGACAATCTTGCAGAAGATACCTCAGTTTCATAGCTGGCTCAATGCATTACCAATTCTCTGCACTGCCCTTTGGCTGATCTACTGCGCCCAGGGTCTTCACAAAATGCCTGGCACCAGTAATTGCATTTTGCAGACAAAAAGGAATTCAGATATATCCCTACTTGGACGACTGCCTTATTCAAGCAGAGAGCAAGGACATTCTACTAAAGCATCTGGCGTTTGTAAAAAAAAAAAAATTACTAATTTGCCTAGGGTACACAGTAAACGAAAAGAAATAAACTAGTGCCCTCTCAAGAGATGATATTCCTGGGTGCAAGCTTAAATACAACTGCCCAGATGGCTTATCTCATGCCAGACAAGCAAAGGCAATTGACTGATTACTTTCAAATGATGGCAACAAAGACCCAGCTACCTGCAAGAAAAATTCTGCAGGCTGTGGGCTTCATGGCATCCTACTAATTCCATATGCAAGACTGCATATGAGGAAGCTACAATGGTATCTAAAAGTGTTTGGACTCAACATTGCCACAGCCTGGAAACAATAATAAATCTTATTCCCTGCCTGCAACAGGAGTTTCGATGGTGGGCACTGGCCTGTCACCACAAGGGACAGCCTTTCACCTTACCCGCAGCCAGGCAGACACTAACAGATGCATCAGTTTATGCCTGGGGAGCACACATGGCAGGAAAATGTATTCAGGGCACATGGCCCATGGACCAAATGCATCTTCATATCAATCAAAAAGAGATGCTAGCTGTACAGAATGCCTTGACAGCCTTCAAGGATCTACTACAGCCAGGACAACTATTACTAAAGACGGACAATACTACAGTTATGTGGTACATAAACAAGCAATGGGGCACACATTCCTACCCCCTCTGCAGGCAAGCCATGACTTTGTGGAACACAGCACTGACCTGTCAAGTACATCTGCAGGCACAATTCCTGCCAGGAAAGAAAAATACTCTGGCAGACGAACTAAGCAGAAACCTCACGGACCCTCACGAGTGGAAACTAGATTCACAGGTCTTCAGCATGATAACAAGGAAATGGGGATGCCGAGACATAGATCTTTTTGCCTCCCCTCACAACTACCAACTACAGATATTCTGCACAAGGACTTATCACTCACAAGCATGGAAGGTGGATGCTCTATCATTCAGCTGGAAAACCCTAACAGTTTATGCCTTTCCTCCACTGCCTCTCCTTTCCAAGGTGCTTCTAAAAGTCTGACGAGAAGCCAAAAATGATTCTGATTGCCCCAGACTGGCCACGCCAGCACTGGTACCCAATCCTAAAGAGCTCGTCTCAAGGCCCAGCCTGGACAATCAGATCCTGCACATCCAACTCGGAACCTTAAATCTGGCTGCATAGCAAGTAATATAGCCACTCAGAACGCACCTCTCTAAAGCTGTTGATGGATGTCATTTTGGAAGCCAGGAGGCCCAGCACCAGGAAATCTTATGCAGAAAAATGGAAGAGATTTTTGTGCTTGGAACCAGGCACAAGGAATTGAACCACTTGTCCCAAATATTCCTCAGATTTTGCAATACCTGACTGAGATGCTGGACAAAGGCCTATCCTTCTCATCAATTAAGATCCATGTCTCTGCCATTTCAGCTCAATACAATACAGAACCTTCTGTTTTTCTCACATCCACTGCTAAAACGGTACCTCAGAGGGGCAAAAAACATAAGACCCCCAAGGAGAGCACCGATACCTACATGGGACCTCAACTTTGTCTTGGAAAAGCTCACACTGCCTCCCTTTGAGCCAGCCAATACAGCTGATATAAAATTCTTTATCATGGAAAGCTGCTCTGCTCCTAGCAATAACTTCAGCAAGAAGAGTCTCAGTTACAGGCATTAATGGCAGTGGAACCTTTTATCATTTTCATCCGGACAGGGTTTCTCTAAGGACAAACCCAACATTTATGCCAAAGGTAGTATCCAGTGTGGCTCTTAACCAAACCATTCATTTGCCAACATTTTATCCAAATCCCCAGAATAAAGGGGAGAAACTTCTGCACTCTTTGGACATACACAGACAGCTACGCTTCTACTTGGACAAGACAAAAGCTTTCAGAAAAACTGAGCAACTGTTTGTAGCATATGCTGCTCAAAGCAGACTATTTCAAAATGAATAGGACACTGCATTCGTTTCTGCTATGCACAGCATGGCAAAACAGTGCCTAAGAATATGAAGCCACATAGGATCATAGATTAGTAGATTAGTACTAGGCTAACTGCCCTTGCGAGCCATTTTAAGCCTAACCAATTATCCCCTGTGAGATTCAAACCCTGTACCCTGTACCTTGTGCTTGTAAGGCAAACACCTTAACCATTAAGCCACCCTCCCAACCCTCTACCAGGGCAACAGCCACTTCAGCAGCCTTTCTTCAGAGGAGTACCAACCAAGGAAATTTTGGAGGCTGCAACTTGGGAGTTCAGTGCATACTTTTACCAAGGATTATCACTTAACCTCTTTACTCTAAATCCAGAGCAGGCTTTGCCACTGCAGTTCTGCAGGGCCTCGTAGCCACTCCTAATCATATTTAGACCCAGCCGCCCTACCTCAGCTTTGGGATTCTACCCAAGTGTAATGACTGCAACAGTGAAACACTATGAACATAGTACAGTTGTGTACCTACCATAAATGTAGATGTTAGCTGCAGTCCAGGTTACCCACCCTCCATCCCCCTTTCTTTGCTGGGACGTATCTATACTTCTCTATCCTATACAACCTATGCGGTGTATTTGCTTGTAGATTAAGGTATTGTTTTTATTTTACTGTATGTTTCTATAAGCAATATGTATTGCCTACTTACTTGGGGGCACCTGACATCTGGGGCAAGAAAAACTGAAGAAAATGGCGTCTGCCTCATCTTATATAACCCTGGCGCACTGACGTCGGGGAAGAGGCGACAGCAACTGACACCGGACCAGGACTTTGGAATTCAGACAGACTGCGGGTAGCCTGACAGCAGGATAACCCAAGTGTAATGACTGCAACAGTGAATACGCTCTAACATCTGCATTTATGGTAGGTATACAACTGTACTTTTTATTGACTAGCTAAAGTAGATTTAGATGCCATGTTGTACTTCTGGGAGTGTTTAATTTGTGAAGGCACAAGAAATTCTGGGCTACTACCTCCCTGATTGATTGGATGTTGAGGCACAAGTCACTTCTGAGGAGCCTATATGACCTAGAAAAGCGGGACAGTGCTTCTAGTCCTTTCTGGTAGCTTAGGAGTTTGTCTGTGATAGACTAGTTTGGAAGTTGGGGGGTCTTTCCAGTTTTTTGGTGTCCTGTAAGGTACATCATAAAGGGGACATTATATTCTATATTGGTATGATCTGTGCTGAATTCAAGAGAACAGTAGCCTCTATACATTTTGAATGATATTCCCTTGGCAATCAGCTGCACCATGTATAAAGACTGTCTTGACAACCATTGATGCACGGTGAGCAAAGGAGACCACACAGAACGTAGACAAGTGGAACAGTGTTGTATTTTGTTACACTTACTAGCTGCACCATTCAAAATGGGCTTAATATTTTTAAAAGTATAAATCCCTACTTGGAGGGTTTCTATTCAGAATGATATTTGACAGTGACTCAGTTTTCAGTCATTCGTAGACGTGGTCAGCCATATGTGTTGGCTTTTAGCCTGTATGGTAGGGAAGTACTGAACAAAAGCAGTTCTAGCACTGAGCCATGTGAAAGACCACTAGTCACTTTCTTGCGGCTCCTGCTACTTGCACTGTGTGGATTCAGTATATTAACTATTTTGCTATACATATTGACACACAAGGATCTATTTGTAATCTGTTTAATTTATTACTTGTGTTATCATGGGGGGTGGTGTCCATTGACATGTCCAAAACAAGACAAGCTGTGTGTACATTGTGACTGCTGTTAACTTTTTGAAGAGGTTTACCTGGTTTGTTTGTTACAAAACCAGATTGTTGCGTATCTAGGTTGATGAGATTTGTAAGGTTGAGGTTTATCAAGTCAGTTTATATTGTGTTTCATGGCCTTACAAATGACTTACCAGACTGATGGGTCTGTAGGGGCACCACCTTTTATGGAGTGGCATTACCAGTGCCGTATGGTAAGCTCAAGTTAAATAACTTATGGAGAGGTTCCACCTGGGCATGTTTAATACTTCTCAAACATCCTGATATGTTGTGGTTCCACGGAAGAAGTATTCTTTGTCTGGGACAGCACTTTCATTGCATGCTGTTTAGTGATTGAGTGATTTTAGAAATTCAGGGACCAAAGGGCTTTGGATAGTCATCGCAGGAGTAAAATGTTCACTAAATTTATTTGCAGGTGTATTGGAATGTCCATCAGGTCTGAGTAGATTGTGAAATTAGTACGAATTCAGTACATTGAGTGATGTTTTCCTAAGTAAAGATTTTATAGTTTTTCTTTTGTTTCAGGTGCCTTAGATCTAATTATGTTTAGCTTCTTGGTCAATTTCCTAAGTCAGTCTGCTGTACACACACTGAGCTTATTTTATAGGACAATAAGAACATAATATATGAGATCATGAGGACCTGTACAATGATTAGCGATGTATACCTTTAAGCAGACAAACTTAAAGGTCCTTGCCAGATTGTTTGAGAACATCCAGGGTAGTTTTGCTTTTAATTTTTTTTTCTGTTGAGGTGATGTATACATAGTAGAATTTGAAGAGCTTTCTGTGCTTGAAGTTTTGCAATTTTGATATTGATTTCAGTGGGTTTGGATAACTTGAGGGAAAAGGATTACCAGCTTTTGATCTAACTTAATTGGTGAGGGAGTTGCTAGTGGCTTTGTGTGTGATAACACCACATTTGTAAGTATCTGGTCAGGAATATTTTTCCTAATTGGGCTAGTGACAAGCTGATCAACTGGATTTTTTATAGTTTAGATCAAAAGGCATCTGAGCATATCTTTGGAGGTATAGGTAATTCAGTTGACAGTTAGTCCCCTCAGAATGATTGGATCCTTATTATGTGTTCATCCATGACATTTAGAAACGTAACATGAACTTTGGGGTCATGAAAGGTATCCTGTAGCATGAGATAAACTGATAGTTGATTCTCTTTGAATTGTGTAGAGATGGCATGACCTTTGACAAATGTGCTGCCACATTTGCCATTTGGTCTGAAGGTGTGGTACATGCTAAAACCAGGTATGGCTGGAGTGATTTGTGGTCATTTAAACCAGGCTTCAGTGGTTTATATAAATGAAGGTCTTCCAAATTCGAGTGCCTCAAAGTCCGGAGCATTGAGCTGAGTCACCTTAATTTGATCCTGTTGTGTAATTGGTAACAGTACATTGAGAAATGAGGCAAGATAGAGAATTTACCCAAAAAAATGACTTCACCAAAAATAGTCCAAAAAGACAATCTAACTACAAAATGGTGGTTGAAAAGAAGCCGGTATAATCAAAGGCACCCTTTGGTTTTAATTATATTGGCTTTTTTTTTTTCTTTTTTTCTTTGGTTAAGGCAAAGAATTGGATTGAACCTTTTTTTTTCGTGACCGGCTTAGTCTGACTGTGCCATTTGCCTCTTCAGGAGAGCCCTGTGAGAATTTTGGCCATGATAATGTATAGTTATTCCCTTTGGGGAAAAGCCATGTACCCATGAATTACCACATAGGTGGCACTAAACACCGAAAGTGTGATGAGAGACTTGGGGACACAGGTGGGCAGTGGTCTCACCTATCACCACCTTGCCACAACAGTCAGGAAATCACCACCTTGCCACAACAGTCAGGAAATCCTAATGTGGCACACCTTGTCACTAAGGGCTTTTCATCCAGAAAAAAGGAGGTCATTGTCCCACTGTACACATCCCTCATTAGACCCATTATAGAGTACAATGCCCTGTTTGGTATGTACCTCACAAGGCATCTGCAACAGCTGGAAAGGCCGCAGAAATACGTCACTAAAAGAATCACAGGCCTAAAGCAGATGCCCTATGCTGACTGTCTAAAAAAAAAAAACCTCCAGCTATACCCTGTGGCATATCGTCCACTCAGAAGCGATCTCTGCTTAACATACTAGGCCATGTCAAACCTTGAGCTGTTGGACATGCTCCACTTAAAGAAATCCCAATCCCTCAGAGCCACATGCTCCAGGGATCTAAACTTTATCACAATAAATAAAACATGCTGGAGGGATAGGTTCCTGACCCAGATACTCCCCATACTCTGGAGTAGACTCCTTGGCCTTCTTCAAAAGGAACTTTGACTATTGGATGGGATGGGAGATAGGACCCTGCTAGACAGGGGTCCAGGGAAGTAAATATTGTGGGAAGAAATATCCGGGGAATTATGGCTAGGTTTGTATAGGCCCTAGGGCCGATAGTCTAGTACCAACCTATAACACCAGAGCACTTTCCCTACTCTTTTTCAATAAGTACTGCTGGATCTTGTACATCTACTCGCTCATTGAAGTGATTATGAAGACATGCCCTTATCTGCCTGTGAGGATTCAGATGCAGAGGAATCTGTTCCCTCTGCCTCCCCTCCAGAGGATTTTTCTTTTGGTGAAACCTTGCATACTTTGAGAGCATTTCCTTTGAGAATGCCAAGACTATCCTCCGTCCAAGAAGAGACTTGGAAATTTTTTTAGAGTTGCCTCAGCACAGGCCTTTAGCTCTACCCCCTGTCCTAGATGTTGTGGATTATGTTTTTATGGAATCCAGTCTTACTCCTGACACTTACCTCCTGCCTCTAGGAAACCAGACCGGTACTACAGAGTACCTGATACTCAAGTTTCTTTTCAAGAATCCTACTGCTTACCCAGAGATCATTTCACAGGGGCGTAAAGGTCTCGAGGTACTACAGCCAAGAATCACACCCCTTTGGTCAGGGATTCCAGAGCTCTGGACAGATTGGGTAAGAAGGTATATACCTTTGTAACTCTTGCTATTAGGGCACTGAATTGCCAGTTTCACATGATGAAGTACCAGCAACATATTATGGAACTCATTTAACAAAAAGTGGCTACCTTTTCAGACTGTGCAGAAAATAAAGAATTACAGGAGCTTATGCACTCTGCAAGCCAAGTCAGTAAGCATACTTTGCAGAGTGGCTTTGATGCCCCAGAAGCATCTTGCAGGGCAGCAGTCACTGGTTCTGTACTGAGAAGACATGCTTGGCTGAAGGAACAGACCTTGCCAGACCATGTCAAATCAAAGTTACTAGATGCTCCTTTGAATAAGGACTGTTTGTTTGGCACCAAAGCATAAGATGTTCTTAAAAAGATGGAAGAAAAATCTAAATCTATGCAGACTGTTAAAGAATTCGTACCAGTGCAACTCCCTAGATTCAGTAGGCATTGCACTTCTAAACACTGGTCCTTTCCAGCCCCCTCCAGGCCTTCTCAAACCAGATCCAGGGGAAACAGACTACAGTCTCAGGGTATGCAGAGATCTAAGCAATGGAGTGCCCCCACCCCTAAAGCAGGGAGTGGTAAGCCACCTCCTTACGGAAAAAGCTCACAATTTCTTTTTACTCCACTTCCCAGCCCTGCCCAATTGCTTGTGCCTGTAGGAGGAAAACTTGTCCTTCATGCAAAAAGCTGGATGTCCATCACTCAGGACCGGTGGGTCCTCAACATTGTATCCCAGGGGTACACATTTTATTTCCATTCACTGCCAACCTCAAGCGGGTTTCCAGACCTTCCTCCAAACCAGTGGGCAGAGGCTCAAAACCAAGTACTTCCCCTGCTTAGTATCAGAGCTATTCAACCTGTTCCAGTAGAGCAGAGAGGTCAAGGATTCTACTCCAGACTCTTCCTGGTACCCAGGAAAGAGGGCTCTTGGCGCCCAATCCTGGATCTTTCAATTCTCAACACCTTCCTGTTGGTATCAAAATTCCAAAATGCTTACCCTGCAACAGCTTCTTCCTATGCTAGCCAAGGATGCCTGGTTAGTCACCCTAGACCTAAAAAGAAGCCCATCTGCACATCCCCATAAAGGGAGTCATGCAGGGAAGTGTCTACGTCTCGGGGCAGGATCTATGCATTATCAGTTCTCTGCACTTCCCTTTGGCTTATCTGCTGCGCCCAGGGTATTCACAAAATGCCTGGCTCCAGCCATTGCATACTGCAGACAGAGAAATATCCACATTTACCCGTACTTGGACGACTGCCTGATTCAGGCGGACAGTCAGGAATTGCTGCTGCAGCACCTGACATTTGTAAAAAAAAAACAAAAAAAAAACCCTTCTCACTTCCCCAGTGCAACAGTTATGTGGTGCATCAACGCGAAGAAATCAAAACTGGAACCCAGTCAAAAGATTGTATTCCTGGGAGCAAGCAACTTCCCAGATGGCATTCCTCACTTCAGAAAAGAGAGTCTTGACAGATTACTTCAAACAAATACCCACCAGAAAACTCTGCTATCTGCAAGAAAGATACGTCTTTGGTGCCAGCATTCTCAGGACCTGGAAACAGTCATTCCTATCATACCCTGTCTAAGGACAGAGTTCCTTTGGTGGGCAGAAGCATGCAACCAGAACAAGGGACTGCCATTTACTCAACCCCAGGCCGCCCAGACCTTAACCACAGACGCATCAGACTATGCCTGGGGGGCTCACATGACTGGCAAATGTATTCATTGCCACTGGAGCCCAAGTCAAATTCATCTGCACATCAAACGAAAAGAGATGCTTGCTCTACAGAATGCCCCAACAGCTTTCAGATCCCTACTCCTTCCAGGACAACTGCTAATAAAAACAGACCCCACCACAGTCATGTGGTACATCAACAAGCAGGGGGGAACCCATTCCTACTCGCTGTCTGCAGGTTAGCCATGACCCAGTGGAACACGGCCTTGGAAATCCAAGTCCATCTATAAGCTCAATTCCTGCCTGGCAAACAAAACTCGCTGGCAAACGACTTAAGCAGAAATCCCCTAGACCTACACTAGTGGAAATTGGAGCCCAGCACCATCAACCTTCTGAATCAGAAATAGGGGACCCCATAGATGGATCTCTTTGCCTCCCCCTACAACCACCAGCTCAGCAAATTCTGCACCAGGAATCCTCACAGCAGGGCCTGGAAAGTGGATGCCCTATCCTTTCAATGGGAAAAGCCCTCAATCTATGCTTTTTCCCCTCTGCCCCTTCTCTCAAGAGTATTACTCAAGGTAAAACAAGACAGGCCAAGAACAATTCTGATTGCCCTGGATTGGCCATGCCAGCACTGGTACCCACTCCTGCGCAGTCTGACAGTGGAGCCACCCTGGCACCTACACCAGACCCCATCCCTGCTCTTTCAGCAGGAGGGACAGATTTTGCATCCACAACTGCAAACCCTAAATCTTGCAGCCTGGCTCATTCCTTGAATTCTCCACCAGCAACCCTAAGCAAACAGGTGCTGGACGTCATTCTTGAAGCCAGAAGACCCAGTACAAGAAAATCCTATGCTGATAAGTGGAGAAGGTTCTGCTCATGGATTCAATCCAAAGGAGAGGACACAACTCTGCCCTCCCTGCCTCTAATCCTGGATTACTTGTCAGATCTACTCCACAAAGGCCTGTCCTTAAGATACATGCCTCAGCCATTTCTGCTCATTACAGTTCCTGAGAGGAGCAAAAACCTTAAGGCCACCAAGGAAAGCACCCACACCTGCTTGGGACCTTTTGTACTGGAAAAGCTCACACTTCCCCCTTTTGAACCTGCAGCGTCAGCAGAGTTAAAACTCCTCTCTTGGAAAACAGCTTTGCTTCTAGCCATCAGTTCAGCTAGAAGAGTGTCTGAGCTACAAACACTGATGGCTGTGGAACCCCTCATTATTTTCCATGCTGACAGGGTTTCCCTCAGGACTAACCCTTCATTTATGCCTAAGGTGATGTGTGGCTCTCAACCAGTCCATCCATTTGCGAATCTTCTTCCCCAATCCTCAAAACAAAGGAGAAAGGATACTGCACTCCTTGGATGTGCACAGACAGCTAAGATTCTACCTTGATAGGACTAAGCCCTTCAGAAAATCTGACCAGTTATTTGTCAGCTGTGCAGCATGGGCTTAGGGCAAGGCCATTTCAAAATAAACCATTTCCAAATGGATAGCACACTGTATCCATTTCTGCTACAAGCACCAAGGGAAACCAGCCCCTCAGGGGGGGGTCGGAACATATTCCACTAGGGCAACATCTACCTCTACAGCATTTCTCAGTGGAGTCCCTATCAGGGCCATCCTGGAAACTGCTACTTGGAGGTCTGTGCACACCTTCACCTACCATTACCACCTGCCTCTCTTTTCCAAATCCAGAGCAGGTTTTGCTACAGCAGTCCTGCAAGGCATTACTAGCCAACCCTAATTCTTCTTGACTGCCTCCACCCTTCATCTTTGGGAATCCACCCAAGTGTGATGACTGCAAGAGTGAAACACGAAGAACATAGTACAGTTGTGTACACTTACCATAAATGTAGATGTCAGTGTGTGTTCACTGTTGCAGTCCTGGATGTTCATAGTGTTACACTGCTGCAGTCATTACACTTGGGTTATCCTGCCATCAGGCGGTCCCGCAGTCGGCCAGAGTTCCAAAGTCTTGGTCCGGCGTCGGTTGCTGTCGCTTCTTCCCTGACGTCAGTGCGCCAGGGGTATGTAAGATGCATCCAACGCCATTTTCTTCAGTCTTTCTTGCAGCACGGTGCCCGAAGCAAAAGCAGCTCGCAAGTGCCGTTCGGCCGACTCCTGAGATTTTCAAAGTCGAATTTCAGATCCGAAGTCTTCAATAAAGCGAAGTATTTTTTCTTGCCTCAGACCGATGTCAGAAAAAGTTAATAATTGTATTTCTTGTGGGAAGCAAATACCTCATAAGGACTTCCACTCTTTCTGTATTCCATGCCTAGGCCCTGATCACGACATCACTAGTTGTTGGTTTTGTGCCAGATAACAAACTCACTATAGAACGACGTTTTGATTTTGCTTTGCACTACTTTGGCCGAAGGTTCAATTATACAATGCCGTCGGAACAACCGACGACCGCAATTCATAAAAAACGCAAGGACAAGGATAAAGACGGACAACCGAGGTCCAAAACAGACAACAAAACCTCTTCTAGGCCAGTCGCCGGTTCACCAGTTCTCAGTGAGGCGCTTTCGCAGCCCCTGACACCCGCTACCTCAGAGCCACAGGCCGCCTCCAACTCCCATGTGGAGACCACTAGGCCTCTGGAAACTCAAGGTATTGGGCCTACGGAAACTAATCCCTCCGATGGGTCTGGAGCCGCTGAGCAGACATCGGCTTCTGAGGGTGTTCTCAGACCTTCACAACTTACCATTAAAGCACCAGCCAAGACAAAAACACCATTGCAGACAAAGAAGCAACTACAGCATTCTCCTGGACAGTCCTCCATGCCTAAAACAGATGCTCAAAATGGCTGAAGATCAGGGGTTCCCATCCCCCTCCTGAGAAAAGGCCTAGGCAGGGTACAGACTGATTCCTCTGATCAGGTTTCCGTTTCCTCTGATTCCTCTTCAGACCAGGGATACTCCCTACCCCCCTATGAGGACTCTGATGCTGAATAATCTATCCCTTCAGCCTCTCCTCCTGAGGATTACTCTTTTGGGAAGACTTTACATACCCTGAGGGAACATTTCCATTGGGAAAGTCAGGATTATTCAGAATCCAAGAAAAGGCTCCGGGACTTCCTTTTATTGCCTCAGCATAGGCCCCTTGCTGTTCTGCCTGTTTTGGATATTGTGGATGATGTGTTCTCTGAATCCAGCTTATCTCCTGATTCTTTGCCCCCTGCACCAGCCAAACCAGATAGGTACTATAGAGTCCCTGACTCTCACAAGTTTCTTTATAAAAACCCTTCTGCTGACCCAGAAACCATTTTCCAGGGTCCCAAAGGGGTTAAGGCTTCCATTGCAAAAAATCCAGTCCCCTCTGACAGAGATTCTAGAGCATTGGATAGATGGGGGAAGAAAGTTTATACTTCTACAACTTTAGCAGTAAGGGCTTTAAATTTCCAGTTTCACATGCTTAAGTACCAACAATATTTAATGGCTCAGTTAAAACAGAAAATGCTTACAAGCTCAGAAGCTCCTGACTATAAAGAAATGCAGGATTTATTGCATGCAGTTGAACAGGTGGGAAAACGTACTCTACAATGTGGTTTTGATTCTTTAGAGGCCTCTTGTAGAGCTGCAGTTACAGGTTCTGTGATTCGAAGACGTGCTTGGTTAAAAGAACAGAGTTTACCTGATCATGTTAAGGCAAAATTATTGGATGCTCCTTTACAACATGATACATTGTTTGGTGTTAAAGCAGAAGAGGTGTTAAAGAAAATGGAGGATAAAGCTAAATCTATGCAAACAGTCAAGGATTTCTTACAGGTACAGCCACCTCGATTTAGCAGAAATAGACCTACAAAGAATTTGTCCTTTCCAGTGTCAGACAGGCCACAGAGAGGCCGATACAGACGCCCAAGAGGCAGATCTCAACCCCAAGGCTCTAACAGACGACAGTGGGGTACCCCAACCCCAAAAGGAGTTGAGGACAAATCTCAACCATGCAAAACAGTCCCAGTGACTTCCCCCTTTGTACGCCAAGCACTTCCCTTTTGGCAGCACCCTTAGGGGGAAAACTAGCACTTTTTTATCAAAATTGGCAAACAATCGCCCAGGACAAATGGGTTCTGAATATTGTGTCTCAAAGTTACAGGTTCCACTTTCACACTTTACCAAGGCTAAAAGGAATGCCAAACCTGCCACAAAATCAATGGGCAGAAGCTCAAAAACAGATATCAGCCCTCATGGACATGAGAGCTATTCAGAAAGTACCACAGCAGGAACAAGGACAAGGATTTTACTCGAGACTCTTCCTGGTCCCCAGAAAGGACAAAGCTTGGAGACCCATACTAGACCTTTCAACTCTAAATACTTAGCTGGAGGTTCCGAAATTCAAAATTCAAAATGTTGACACTACAGCATCTTCTTCCCATGCTGGGCAAGAAGGCTTGGCTTGTTACTCTGGACCTCAAAGAGGCATACCTGCATGTCCCTATCAGACAAAATTGCAGAAGATGCCTCAGATTCAAAGCTGGTACAATGCACTACCAATTCTCTGCACTGCCCTTTGTAAAGACCCTGGGTGCAGTAGATAAGCCAAAGTGCCTGGCACCAGTAATTGCATTTTGCAGACAAAAAGGAATTCAAATATATCCATACCTGGATGACTGCCTCATTCAAGCAGAGACTAAGGACATTCTTCTAAAGCATCTGGCATTTGTAAAAAGGTTGCCAGTTCCTCTAGGGTACACAGTAAACGAAAAGAAGTCAAATCTAGTGCCCTCACAACAGATAATATTCCTGGGTGCCAGCATAAATACAATGGTCCAGATGGCTTGTCTCCCGCCAGACAAACCAGGACAACTGACTCAATATTTTCAACTAATGGCAAAAAAGTCCCATCTCCCTGCAAGAAAAATTCTGCAGGCCCTGGGATTCATGGCATCCTGCATACTACTAATTCCATATGCCAGACTGCATATGAAGAAATTACAATGGTACCTAAAAAGTGTTTGGACTCAGCACTCTCACAGCTTAGAAGCAGTAATACCAATAATTCCCTGCCTACAACAGGAGTTTCGATGGTGGACACAGGCATGTTACCTCAACAAGGGTCAGCCTTTCACTCTACCCACAGCCAGGCAGACACTAACAGATGCTTCGGACTATGCCTGGGGAGCACAAATGGCAGGAAAATGTATTCAGGGCAAGTGGACCACAGACCAAATGCATCTTCACATCAATCAAAAAGAGACGTTGGCTGTTCAAAATGCCCTAACAGCTTTCAAGGACCTTCTGCATCCAGGACATTTATTATTAAAGACAGACAACACCACAGTAATGTGGTACATAAACAAGCAAGGGGGCACTCATTCTTACCCCCTATGCAGGCAAGCCATGACCTTGTGGAACACAGCTCTAACTTATCAAATTCATCTGCAAGCACAATTCCTGCCAGGAAAGAAAAATACTCTGGCAGACGATCTAAGCAGAAATATCATGGACCCTCACGAATGGAAACTGAATCCACAAATCTTCAGCATGGTAACGTAAAAATGGGGATGCCCAGACATAGATCTTTTTGCCTCCACGCTGAATTGCCAACTACAAAAATTCTGCACAAGGACTTCACACACACACACAAGCATGGGAAGTGGATGCTCTCTTGTTCAGCTGGAAAAGCCTAAAAGTTTATGCCTTCCCACCACTGCCTCTCTTTCGAGAAAAACCACAGATGATCCTGATTGCTCCAGACCAGCACTGGTACCCAATCTTAAAGAACTTAGCTCAAGGCCCACCATGGATTTTGCCTCAATTTCCACACCTTCTGACTTGACAAAACAATCGGATCCTGCACGGTCAGCTCAAAACCCTAAACCTGGCTGCATGGCAGATTCATTAGTCAAACAAGCAACACCTCTCTTTAAAGCTGTTATGGATGTCATTTTGGAGGCCAGGAGGCCTAGCACCAGGAAATCTTACTCAGAAAAATGGAAGAGATTCTGCGCCTGGAACCAGGCTCAAAACCTTGACCCCCTTGTCCCGAACATTCCTCAGATTTTGCAATACTTAACTGAGATGCTGGACAAAGGCCTATCCTTCTCATCAATTAAGATCCATGCCTCTGCCATTTCAGCACATTACAACACGGATCCTCCTTTATTCTCTCATCCCTTGCTAAAGCAGTACCTCAGAGGGGCTAAAAACATAAGACCGCCCTGGAGAGCACCAACACCAACTTGGGACCTCAATTTTGTTTTGGAAAAACTGACCCTGCCACCTGTTGAGCCAGCCAATACAGCCGATTTAAAATTTTTATCATGGAAAAAAGCTCTGCTCCTGGCAGTAACTTCAGCACGAAGAGTCAGAGCTACAGGCATTAATGGCAGTGGAACCTTTTATAATTTTTCATCAGGACAGGGTTTCTTTAAGGACAAACCTTACCTTTATGCCAAAGGTGGTATCTAGTGTGGCTCTTAACCAAACCATCTATTTGTCAACTTTTTTATCCAAACCCCCAGAATAAAGGGGAGAAACTTCTGCAGTCTTTGGACATACACAGGCAGCTACGCTTCTACTTGGACAAAACAAAAGCTTTCAGGAAAACTGAGCAACTGTTTGTAGCATATGCTGCAGGATCACAGGTCAAGGCTATTTCAAAGCAGACTATCTCCAAATGGATAGGGCACTGTATTCGTTACTGCTACACACAGCATAGGAAATCTGTCCCTAATAACATTAGGCCACATTCTACCAGAGCAACAGCCACCTCAACAGCCTTTCTCAGAGGAGTACCAACCAAGGACATTTTGGAAGCTGCAACTTGGAGTTCAGTGCACACCTTTTACCAAGCATTACCACTTGCCTCTTTACTCTAAATCCAGAGCAGGATTTGCCAGTGCAGTTCTGCAGGGCCTCATAGCCAAACCTAACTCTTTATAGACCAGCCATCCAACCTCAGCTTTGGGATTCTACCAAAGTGTAATGACTGCAGCAGTGTAACACGATGAACATAGTACAGTTTTGTACCTACCATAAATGTAGATGTTCGAGTGTTCACACTGCTGCAGTCCAGGTTACCCTCCCTCCATCCCCTCTGTCCTAGCTGGACTTATCTATACCTTTCTATCCTATACAACCTTTGTGGTGTATTTGCTTGTAACTGAATGTATTGTTTTCTTTTTATATATATATGCTTTATTAGCAATATGTCTTGCCTACCTACTTTGGGGCACCTGACATCTGCGGCAAGAAAAACTGAAGAAAATGGCGTCGGATGCATCTTGTATACCCCTGGCGCACTGACGTCAGGGAAGAAGCGACAGCAACCGATGCCGGACCAAGACTTTGGAACTCTGGCCGACTGCGGGACCGCCTGATGGCAGGATAACCCAAGTTTAATGACTGCAGCAGTGTGAACACTCGACATCTACATTTATGGTAGGTACAAAATTGTACTTTTCCCTCCCTCCAGCCCCCTGTCTCCCTCTCCCTCTTTCTCCCTCTCTCTTTTTCTCTCTTTCTCTTTCTTTCTCTCTCTCTCTCTCTCTTTCTTTCTCTCTCTTTCTCTCTCTCTCTCTCTTTCTCTCTCTCTCTTTCTCTCTCTCTCTCTCTTTCTCTCTCTCTTTCTCTCTCTCTCTCTCTCTCTCTCTCTCTTTCTCTCTCTCTCTCTCTCTCTCTCTCTCTCTCTCTCTCTCTCTCTCTCTTTCTCTCTTTCTCTCTCTCTCTCTCTCTCTCTTTCTCTCTCTTTCTCTCTCTTTCTCTCTCTCTCTCTCTTTCTCTCTCTCTTTCTCTTTCTCTCTCTTTCTCTCTCTTTCTCTCTCTCTCTCTCTTTCTCTCTCTCTCTTTCTCTTTCTCTCTCTTTCTCTCTTTTTGGGGTTTTTACTTTTTTTCCCACCATAATTTAGCTCCCTTTTTGGGGTGCTCCTGACATTTGGGGCAAGAAAAAGTGATGTAATGGTGTCGGCTGCCTGTTTTTGTACCCCTGACATCAGTCCTGGAGTGACAGCAACTGACACAGAAATACTAAGTCTCTGGTATTCAGCCTGACTGAGGGCTTACCTGCAGGCAGATAACCCAAGTGTGATGACTGCAACAGTGAGTACACTCTTAGCATCTACATTTATGGTAAGTGTACACAACTGTACTTTTTGCCTACAGGGTAATGGTAAAAAGGAGTGCACCTTTTCCTTTTGTTTGCAACTCCCAAGCTGAAACTGAGATGCATGTTTTCTAGTCATGTACATCTCTCTTGCAACCCTTCTTTTACAGTCGTTTGCCTGGTTGATTTGTAACCAGGGCTGAGCGGTGTAAATGGCTCTCCACCCTGATCAAAAAAGTTTAAATGCGTAAACTGTCCAAATGACACTTTCTTGAAAGTCTGCTGTTCGTGAGTAACCTCAAGTGATTGTAATTTTTCTTTTTTCCATTCTGTTTTTTCCCCCATGTTTTATGTGGTGCTTTTATGGGGCTACTTGCGGGTGTGCTCAATATGTCTATGGGCATTACAGCATTCTGTATGAATGTTCTTCGACTATATTTACAAGACAGTAAGGTGGTGGTTCTCAGCATTTATGGTGGTGTGATGTCATTTTGGGATTGTCCAATTTAAGAATTAGAATGGAGTCCTAAAATGGTAAGGGGAATGAGCATTTCATAAATTAAGTACTAACCAGAAGTAGCATTTTGCCTGTTCTAGTGTGCATACCATGTAGGAGTCGGAGTAGTGATTTTTATATGCAGAAACTCCAAAATGCTTCCAATCGATGTCTGTGCTGTAACTGAAACCTGGTTCAAGGCTCCTGAGAGCACCCCGGCACTATTAGGTTTTACCTCATATCATGCCCGCCCCAAAACCCAGACCACACCACAAAAGGAGGGGGTGTATCCATATTCATAAAGGATACCCACACCTCCAGGTTGGTGGCAACGCACGAAGCTTCGGAAACCATCCAGGTGCAACTAACCATAGGCAAAACTGCTCTACAAATTGTAGCATACTACAGGCCACCCTCTCAAACTCAGGAACCCCACACAGCCTTCCTGGAGACACTGGAGGGTATAAATGTATCTCCAAACACCATCATATTGGGTGACTTCAACTACCCGAATATACACTGGGAACATTACTCAAGCCCTAACTTTCTAGCCCAACGGTTCCTGGAGTTCATAAATTCAAATGCCATGGAACAGCTAGTCACTGTTCCCACGAGAGGAGAAAATATACTAGATCTCATTGTCACAAACATGGGGACAAAATGCTCCACACCAGAAGTATATCCCTCATTGGTGAGATCTGATCATAAACTAATCTCACTGGAAATCCACATCCCGCCCCCACCCCAAACAAAATAGACCATAGTGAAGAACTTCTCTAAAGCAAACTTCACACTACTCAAGACTGGTGTGGTATCCTTCAAGGCCCCTGAGCCAGTGGAAACCACAACCCAAGCTGCGGAAGCCCTTACAAATGCCTTCTATGAACACCTCCAGGACTGCATGGATCAGGCAATCCCAAATAAAACCAAGACTCTTTCCACAAAGGGCAAACGTCCAGTCTGGTGGACCCCAGCCATTAACAAACTTTACAATAAGAGGAGAAAGCTATTACATGATATAACAAAATCCATAAAAGGGAAGTCACCCCTGATCATTATTAGTAAAAAAATGCGAGCACTCATAAAATCAACTAAGGCCAATTTTGAGAGAAAAATTGCCATGGATTCAAAGGAGAATCATAAGGTCTTTTTCAGCTATGTTAGGAACCTGGGTGGAAACTCCCAGATATGCTCAGAATTAGTCCAAAATGATACAAAAATCACTGAACCCACAGACATTGCCAACATACTGGCAGACAGGTTCAGTGCAAACTTCACCCCTCTCCCCTAAAGGAGAGATAACTATCCCAGCCGAGTGTAGCCTCCCGGACATCTCAAATGCGCAGGTGAAAGCTGCTCTCTCTAAAGCTAAAAACACAGCATCAATGGGACCGGATGGTGTCCCTGGCTGTGTGCTACACGAGCTAAATGAGGAATTAAACCCGCACATAAGGCAGCTGTTTAATCTCAGCCTTACCACAGGATACGTGCCCAAGGAGTGGCGTGGCAACTGTTGTCCCACTCCACAAAGGCGGCGCCTCGGACCCTGATAATTACCCCATAAGCTTAACAAGTCTAGTCTGCAAAGCTATGGAGAGGATCATAATGGAGCTCATAAACAAAGATATAGGGGACTTGCAGACATTGGACCCGACCCAGTTTGGCTTCACAAGGAAAGATCATGCCTTTTGAACTTGGTCGACTTCTTCAAACAGTCACCAAGGCCATTGATGAGGGAAAGGCAGTCCATACAGCCTACCTTGACCTTGCAAGGCTTTTCGACACAATACCCCACTCGGTATTGTAGAAAACTTACCAGCTTAAATGTAAACCCGTATGTCACAAGATGGGTTGCAAACTGGCTTAAGGACAGAACCCACAGGGTTAGAGTTGCTGGCGCTGTGTCAGACTCCAAGCCGGTCACAAGTGGTGTCCCACAGGGTCTGTCCTTGGCCCCTATTGTTTGGCATCTACTTCTCAGAAGTACAGGCCAACATAGGAGGACTTTGGCTGACAAAGTTTGCAGACGACTGCAAACTGGGCGCCATAATGGAAAGTGCATCAGACACGGATATCCTTCAGAAGGGACTCATGACACCAGATAGCTGGTGCCAGAGCCATGGCCTGAAGTTAAACGCCAAAAAATGTATAGTCATACCCTTTGGGAAAAACAAGGTAACCCCAAGCTACCATATAGGTGGCAATCCACTAAGCACAGAAGAGGTTATCAGGGACCTGGGGACCCAGGTTGACAGTGGCCTTTCTTTTGACACTCACATTGCTAAAGTGGTTAGAAAGACCTTCTACATTGCCCACCTGATCATGAAGGGATTCACATCCAGATCTAGTGAGGTCATTGTTCCCCTGTACTCTTCACTTATCAGACCAATGATCGAGTACAATGCCCCATTCGGGATGCATCTCACCCGACATCTGCAGCAATTGGAGAGACCCCAAAAGTTCCTCACCAAAAGGATAAAGGGACTCCAAAATCTGTCATATGCTGCCAGATTGAAGAAACTCCAGCTCTATTCAGTCGCATACCGTCTGCTCAGAGGTGACATGTGCCTGACATACAAGGCCATGTCCAACCCGGAATTAATGGACATGCTCCACCTCAAAAAATCCAAATCCACCAAAACCACTAGAGCAAGTGACTTAAACCTTAGCACGGATATACATGCTGGAGGGATAGATTTATCACTGAGACTCCCTATGCTGTGGAATAAAATCCCGGTCCATGTGAGGCAGAGCACCTCGCTGACTCTGTTCAAGAGAAATCTAGACCTGTGGATGGGAGATCGTAGGTTTACCCCGGGAATCATCTCTGTGTCACTGCTGGACAGAGGCACAACAAACTAATGGGCACAGTATTTTTTCATATAAGGGGTGGCGTAAGCCACAAAAATTTGGGCTAGGCTTATAAATGCCTTAGGGCAGATAGCCTAGTATAAACCTATGAACCTATGAACCTATATGAACAGGCAGAAAAGGACACCAAAAAATAAGAATCTACCAAGGCTTACACTAACTAGAATGGCAAAAAGCAAGACACGGTCAGAATTAGCGTTTAAGAAGTATCTTACTAAGATGAAAGTGTGGATTAAGTTTTTAAATGCTAAGTCTGACTGTCTTACTTTTTGCCATTCCGATTATTGCAAGCCTTGATGGAGTCTTTGATTTTATATGCAGGCTGAGAGACCGAAGACTTATTTTATCTGGTTAGGTTACTGGTTTTACAGAAGAAATTTGTGAACTTTACTCTGGAGTGCTTTTTAAGAAAATGTCTAGGTAGATGCATCCAAAAGTACTGGAGGTACTGTAGGGCTTGGTGCAGCACTTTACTAGACTGCCTTGCTCATGAAAAATGGGAAGTGCTGTGTCCACTGTTTTACATGTATTTGGGAAATTTCCCACATGCAGAAATAAAAGATGTGTATGAGCATTGTGCTAAATATTAACTAACCATTTGTCTGACTCTGATTTTGATTTGATGGGTGCTATGTAGGTGCGACTTAGTGACTCAGCAGATGGTGTTGTCACCTCACAGTAAGAGGTTCCCCAATTCGATTCTCAGCTGGGGTGCCTTTTATGTGGAGTCTGCATGTCCTTCCTGTGTTTACGTGGGTTTCCTCAGGTTTACTCCCACATTCCAAAGACGTGGATTGGACACACTAAATTGGCCATAGGTGTGAGTGTGGTGTGGATCCCGGCCCCATGTGCAAACATGGGAGGAGGGTCGGGTGCTGGGCTAGAACCTAACCCCATAAAAAGGTAACCACTACAGAAACAGTGAGAGCTGGAAAGTGCTCATTGCCCAATGTGCTATATGGCAAGAATGGAACAGAGAGAGGGAGAGGTGCTATGTAGTGGCAAAAAATGGCTATCCCAGATAATTAAATGTGATAATCAAATTCCGTAGTTAATGGTAAAACTATCTCACTCTGTAGTTGAAGTACAATTGTTATACTGATAATGAAAGCTGTTAATTTGGTAGACTTGCCAGGGTCTTAACTTCAAGTTGTTAACTTCTAATTAGTTTGTTTGCAGTTACCTCTCTAAATCCGACATGATACAGTGTTACATTTGCTTCATAGTTTATTTTTATAACTGAATTAATTGAAAGGATTTGACATACTCTGTAAAGTGAAGAATGCACTTGTTGTAGACGTGTTTGTATAGCCTGTAAACAGTCAAGACTCTTACAGCTACCCTCAGATGATGTGGAGTTTGGCTTCTCCATGCTTTTTCTGTTTGAGCAGGAAGAAAGATTTTCTCTGTTACAGGGCAAAGCAGGCAGAATTAAGTTACCCTTACAGAATTTAGAATGATGAAGACCTTTAGTGATCATGCCTTAGTCATATGACTAATAGGTTCTCTCTGGAGTGATATTCCAGGAGGCTTCATTTGCTACAAGTTGTAGCATCCTGGTTTCCCTGATTTAACTAATTTTAGTTTGTTTTATTCTTGCGGTCTTTAGCACAGTCTTGCTTTTTGAATTTTTAGTCTGTTTTCCCCCGTGTTTTTTAATCCTGCAAGCACTCTTAAATACTTGTATTTTGTAGGTGAAGTCCCCCATTTTCTGCTGCTTCATACTGTCTCTCTTGACTTTATATGGGTGCATAATTATGTCAGATATTTACTCCTGAAATTATTTGTCAAGGCCATGGATTCAGTAATCTTGTTATTTAACTCCGTTATTCACTCGTTGTTGAGAGTGTACCTGAACAGTGTTCATTTATCTCAAGCAATTCAATCCAAGCAATTCTGTTGGGCAGTATTGTAGTTTAGTTCACATTTTAGCAGTTTTATTTTGTTTAGGCCTCTCCACAATTCAGTCATAAGGTTTGTTCTGCTGTGTCAGGGATATCGTAAAGATATTGACCACAGAGTGAATTTTACTCCTGTATTTTGTATTCTTGGAAATGCCTGTGTGGCTTGGAACAGTAAAGCTGAGATTATGACCTGGACAACCCAGTATTGATTTTTGTGGGTCATGGAGCTAGCTGTAGGAGCCAGTTAGTGGTGGTAGGGAAGTGAAGAGGCTGAGACTGGTTGCCTGTCTGAGTAGAGTAGATTCCTGCCAACGCAAGCTCCTTGGAGGCAGCTGTGAGGACCAGTGAAGGCATTTGCTTCAGTGGGGGTGGGACATCTTAAGGCTTACTTCACTCGGACATGAGTAGTAGTCCAGCACTATGCCTATTTTGTACCTAAATGCATCAACTAGGCATGTTCAGAGGAATAGTCTGGTTTAATAGAACCTTCCTGACCCTGCCATGGATGATGGCACCAATGTTGTTCTGTGAGGTGAACAATTGGGCCTTGTGCTCTGTCTCTGAGGGGGACTGAGTGAATCCGTGGAAAGTCCAGGGTGTATTGATACTCAGATGGGGTACAAGGGCAAAAAAAAAAAAAACACGTTGGAAATGTACACACCTAAGCCAAAGGCATTCCATAATACTGACACCTTAAACAACCTGTGGCTTTCCCATGATAACATTCAGACTGCATTATCTTTGAGAAATGCACAATACCAAGGTGTTTCTAGGCACTTTAAGTAGTGGTGAATATTGCAAATATGTTACCTTAACAGTCCTGTTTTGAAATCCTTGATGTCATGGATAACTTGCTGTGATTCAGAGCAGAAACTCTCCTTATTTTGTGATAGTATGCTTTTTATTATCCATAATGGGCAGTGTATTTTTATACATGTCTTTATCCTGTTTTACAATCCATAGTATGTCTTTACATACTTGTCAGGAAGGCACAACTTGACATCAGTGGTGTTTTCCCAGTAAATGCAGGATGCCTATGCAAGTAAGTGCATTTATGGAAGTATTAATCCTAAAGACACTCATAAAGGAGGTATACGTATATCCTGTAGTACAAACCATAATAAAATGTCAGATATCTTCCCAAGTAATAGTTCAGATTTTTTTAAACTGACTGAGATTGTCAAAGCTCAGGATAGCTTACAGACTCTTCACCTTTTTGTTGGGGAAGTCAGTAAGCTGCAGTAAACATGTAGGAGTGTAAAAAATAAAATTCAAGTGTTTGATGTGAAGTTGTTCAATCTCTCCATTCATTCTTTACTGATGGGTTTGGAGCCAATCCCTCGGCTCCGATACAGCCAATTGCAAAGCTTGAGGCCAAGTCCCTATCCCATGATGCACCTGGAATTACCCCAGATCTAGTTTGCTGCTGCAACAGATCGGAAGTTCTGATTTATAGCTTGGGCCAGTTAAGCTGTTTTTTCATTACTTATTGAAAATTTTTGCTAGTTAGATGGTTAGAATAGTTTCGGATAGTTGATAAAGCTCTTGTATCTTTTCAGTGCATTTTCCCTTCCCATTTAGTGTGCTTTAACAAATTTTTAGTGGCCTCTTTTTTTTTAGGCCTAGTTTAATATTTTTTTTTCTCAAATTACAGTGCGTTATTCAGTGATCTTTTGTCACAATTTCTTCTGTTTTCTTAGATAGATAGTTATAGTCATTTGCTGTGTGGTCTGTCTAGCCTTCTGAATTTTTATAGATGAGGCTTAGTAGTTTATTATTGTTGAAGTTGTAGTTTCAGTAAACCTTAGATAATGTTGTTATTTCGTAGCTATCTCCATCTCTTTGCATAGTCTGCTTGGAATTTCTTATTGGGCGATTTCACATTTATACTTGTGTGTGTCTGTGTGATTTTATCCTGCTTTTTATTTAAGGCTTGTGTGAATAATTGCTGTTGCAGTTTTTTGTGGCGACAGTAATTTTCCTAACATTACTATGGCTAACCAAGATAAGCACCCTAAGTCTGGCTTCAAGAAGTGCCCATAGTGTGGCCAAAAGATGTCTATTACAGACAGCCACGTTAATTGTGTTTACCATCCAGGGGCTCTGCATTTGCGAGACAGTTCTATTTGTCATTCCTTCTCAAGGTTCCTGCAGGAAAGGAAGAGGAAACTCCTCGATCGGACTCTAAATTGAAAAAGTCTTCGACTTCGGCTCCGCTGCCATCGGAGCCGACAGTCTTTACCTTTCGGAGCCGGTCCCCAGTCTTGGAACCAGTGTCCAAAGTGCCTAAGTCCAGTTCTCCAGTTGGTACCACCTTCGGTATGCTCCTCTTGATGATCTGTCAGCCTGTCTGATATAGATGTGGATCGTGTGGTGCAGACGCTGTTATTGGCACCAGCCTTAGCAAAAATTTTATCTGCTTAGACTCAAATGGCTTCAGAGCCGAAGACCCTTGTGCCACCTCTAATTATGCCTCCTCTGAGCCATACTGGTCCTTTGGAGCCGGAGGAGGCAGACCTGATGTTGGTGGAACCCTCTGAGCAGACGCTTGCACCAGTGTCTTCGGCTCCGTGCCCTCAGCTCCTCTGTGCCGATCGAGGACTCTAGGAGCCGGCACTCTTTGGTCGGGTCCGGGGAGGACAGTCTGACTGACTATACCTCTTGGGGCCTTGGCTCGGATGAGCTCTGCTCCTACCTCTGGCTTGGAGCCCACTGTCCCTGTGCTGGGGGTGTCGAATGTTTCTTTGGATCCGTCGGCTCCCTCGCATAGGAGCAGAGGTGCTTTTGATGCCATGAGGAGAGTCATGTCTCCTAGGACATCCTCTACCTCTGGTCTGCCTTCCTCCTCCTCTAAAGTGCCTGCGTCTGCCTCACAAGTCCTGACCAAGCATAGAGATGGAGTCTCAGGAAGCCCCATTGGGTGGCCCCTGCTCTTCCGAGACCTCACCAGAAGCTCCCACTGAAAAGGTTCACAGGAAGAGATTGTGTAAGAGGAAGCATCTAGACTCCACACAGGAGGCTCTAAAATCAGATACTGACTTAGATGAGTCAGAAGGGTCCCCACAGCCCCTCTCAGAGGATATCTCATTCGCTGAGATACTTGAAATTCTTAGGCAGAGGGGTGACAGGCAGTCCAAAAGCCCTACTGAGGATGAGTCAGTTCTCCTGAAGACTTTTTCGGGTCTCGGCCCTCCACATCTTGGGTGTCTCCGTCCTTCAATGAGGTGATGCAGCTGGTCTCACGAAGGGTATGCGAGTCTCCGGATACTATGGAGTCTGTCCCTAGGAGGCCTAATAAATTATTTCTGCCCCCCTTAACAAAAGGTGTTCCAGTTGATGCCATGGTGGCGGCAGCAGCCACCAAGAGGAAATGTCTGAGATTTCCTCGTCTATCCATCCTTCTAACAGAGACTCCAGGGTTATGGATGTAGATAAGGAAGAGCTTGTTTAGTTCAGCGACCTTTGCTCTCCATTCGCTAAACTATTTAACCCATTTTACTAGGTTATAAAGAGATCTCCTTGAGGAGTTAGGAGATGCTCTTCAGGGTACAGTAGCTGCAGGAGCTTCCGACCAAAGTTGCTGCCCAGCTTACTACCCTCAATTCTATTGTCAACTCATCCATGCACCTCATCTCTTATGCAGCTGATGGAACGAGTAGAGCAGCGGGTACAGGAGTTGCTCTTATGCGTCTGTGTTCCTTCACGGAGCCCTTCAAGTCATCCTTCGTGAACACTCCCTTTTTGATGGTGCGTCCCTTTTCGGGCCTAAAGTGAAGGAAACCTTAACCGGGTGTGAACAGGACTGAAAGACTGTCTGCCGTCAGGGTCCGTTTTTCCACCCCTACACGACCCTACCCTAAAGGTCAAAGGGGAGGAAAAATGTGGTTCCGAAAAGCCCAAGGAGCCTTTCAGGACACGTGGTGAACCCCCCTCCAGGGACAGAGGAGGAGGCAATAATGGAAGGACTCCTCCTTCACGGCAGATGGGGTCCACAACACCAGAGTGACAGAGATCACTTCTCTGGAAAGTCCTACCAGCTCTCCTGAGAAGAGTTCCGACTGTCCTGCTCTGGAGGCAGTCGGGGGTTGCTTATCTTTGTACCCAGTCACCTGGCTCAAAATAACAAAAGACAGCTGGGTACAGAGTATAATTTCCAGAGGATACTTCATTCCGTTCGCCACACCCCCTCCAATCATAAGAAAAATCCCTGATGTTCCACCCAATCACAGGGAACAGGCAACAGTGGAGGTCCAAACGTTGCTAAGAAAGAGTCATTCAGCCAGTTCCAGCAGACCAGGCAGGATCCAGAACTTACTCGAGATTCTTTTTGGTCCCAAAGAAGACTGGGTACTGGAGACCCATACTGGACCTCGGCAGACTGAACCAATACGTAAAGAACGTGAAGTTTCGGATGGTCACGCTTCAGTCTATAATTTTGTGCTCAATAGATCTCAAGGATGCGTACTACCACATAAAAATGGCCAGACCATCCAGGGATCACCTGCACTTCCGGCTGGGAGCCAATCACTATCTGTTCCAAGCCCAGCCCTTTGGTCTCACTAAAGCCCCCAGAGTGTTCATCAAATGCATGGCAGTGGTCGCAGCTCACCTGAGGCATCTAGGATTCCAGGTGTTTCTGTACCTAGACTATTGGCTCTTTACCGCCGCCACTAGGCATCAACTCATTCAGGCCAGAGAGTCCACTCTGTCACTCTGCAATCATCTGGGCATTACAATCAACTCAGAAAAATCTGCCTTGTCTCCATTGCAGCATATCGTTTTTATCGGGGCAGAGTTGGACACCACCACCAAACTAAGGCTGCCAATAGAAAGAGTCCTCCTTCGTCAGCATCTCAGCATTCTGATGTCAAAAGACAGAGCACCAGCATTAGAAGTTCTGAAATTATTAGGCATGATGGCAGCAGAAATTCTAGCCATACCACTAGCTCGTTTGCAAATGGAGATACTTCAATGGTTGTTCACTCCATGGTCTTACCAAGAGCTCCCTATAACTTGCACTATAATAACAAATTCTTGCAAAAAGGACCTTCGGTGGTGGCTGACCTCACTTCATGTCACGGTAGGATGCCAATTTGTGCTACCCTCTCCAGCGGCCACAGTGACCATGAACTCTTCCCTGATAGGGTGGGGGGGCATTTTTAGGGAAAGACTGCCCAAGACACATGGACCGATCAAGAGAGAGACATCTGCATATCAGTGTCCTGGAGATGAGAGCAGTACTTTTGGCATGGCAGTAATTTCAGGATTCTCTTCCTCTGGGTACGATTGCGATTCAGACAGAACATGCTGGTGGTCTGGTAGTTGGACAAACAAGGAGGAACCAGGTCTTTACCCCCTTTGTCACGAGGCTCTCCAGAGTTTGGAAGTGGCTGTTTCCACCTAGCGCTTTCTGTTGGCAACGCACATCCCGGGGAAATCCAATGTGATAGCAGACAAACTGAGCAGGGCAATTTTGTTGCCCCATGAGTGGTCCCCAAAGAAATAGCAGACTGGATATTCCGCAGGTGGGACCAGTCCTGCAGTGACCTTTTTGCCAGTCACATGAACACGAACTGCAGAAGCTACTTTGCCCTGATTCACTCTCTGGGAGAAGCCCCAAGGGACGTACTCATACACGATTGACCTCCGGGTCTCCTATATGCATTTCCACCAATCCTGTTAATACCAAAGGTTCTACAGAAAGCAAAAACCCTGGGAAGGATCATTATTCTATTAGCCCCTCATTGGCCTTGTCGAAGGAAGGGGAACCAAATCTGACTTCATCTTTTGGAGGATCCCTGGATTCTGGACCCAGTTCCAGACCTTCTGACACACCCGTCGGGGTATCTTCATCCCTCTCTGCAGTCTCTGAAGCTGATAGCTTTGCTGCTCCAGTTCCCATTATAGCCAGGTTCCATAACTTCTCCAATGAGGCAAAACAGATCCTTTTGTCTTCTCATAAATCTTCTACTAGGAAGCTATATCTTAGCAAATGGAAAAACATTTTCTATATGGGCCTCTAAAAATAATATTGATCCTTACCAAGCCCCTATTGCTTTGATATTAGAGTTCTTGACTATGATTTTAACAAAGGGGCTGCAGCAGCAACAGTTTGGGTTCAATTCCCTGCTATTTCTAATTTTCATCTTGGATTTGAAGGATTGAATATCATGTCTCACAAGTTATTCACAAGTTATCCAAAGCCTTTCTCAAAGGGACTTTTCATATTAGACCACCTGTGAAATCTCCCTATTCTCTATGGAATCTAAATTTTGTGCTTTCTCGCATAATTCTTTGCTATTTGAACCAGCTTCATCTTGTGATCTCAAATTTTTGTCTTGGAAGACCATTTTTTTGATCGCTATTACTTCTGCCTGCAGTGTGTCAGAGCTTCAGGCTTTATCCATCAAGCCTCCCTATTTGATATTCCATGCTGACAGTCGCACTAATCCCTCATTCTTGCGCAAAGGTTGCATTGAAACCAGTCTCAACCAAGTTATTGATTTGCCAGTCGTCTTCCCCTACCATTCCAGAAATAGAGTATATGCTGCACAGACTACTTTATGTTCACAGACGGTTCAGATTTTATTTGGATAGAACAAAAGATTTCAGAAAATCAGACCAGCTTTTTGTTTCATTTTCAGATGCCAGGAAGGGGAGACCAGTGGCTAAAACAACTGTCTAAATGGTTATCTGATTGTACTACCTCTGCCTATTCCGTTGCCAATATGCCTTTGCAACATAAGATTAAAGCGAGCAGTTTCTACATCTGCCTTTTCTGCCAGACTTCCCATTGATAACATTTGTGCAGCAGCCACTTGGTCAAAACCTCGTATCTTTTTCACTCATTACAAAGTTGACAAGGCCTCCAGGGACAGGACCTACCTTTGGATCCACGTTCCTGAGAAATATACTCCCGTGAGCCACCCGAGATTGATGGTGCTTGGGACGCTACCCATCAGTAAAGAATGAACGGCTTGATTGAACAACTTCACATAAAGAAGTTAGTTACTTACTGTAATGTTCTATGTGAGTTTATCTCGCCTATTTTCTTGCGTTCCTCCCTCCTACCCCCTCCTGGGCTGATAGATGACCGAGATGCTGAATCCATCCTGGTCACTCAATCCTTCTATACCTATCTCTTGGGAGTGAAAGAATGACATGTGGTATTGTTATACACAGCAAGCAAGATCTGAGGTAATTCCGGGTGCATCATGGGATAGGGACTTGGCCTCGAGCTATTTGAAGACCTCAAGCTTTGCAGTTGCCCATATCGGAGCCGAGGGATCAGCTCTGACCCATCAGTAAAGAATGAAGGCGAGATGAACAACTCGCATGGAACGTAAGTACATAACTTTTCTTTTTTCCCTGTCGTTGAGCAGGAATGTAAAGAATGAAGTGTTCCACACTGGTCTGATTTCATAGTTGAAAGTATTGTGTGTAGAATTAAAATAAATACATTTAAATAAGCATCCAGAGATGTGCCTTAAGGTAGTAAGGTGGCACACTACAGTTGTAACTTTGTCACGTTGGCCTATTCATGTAAAAATGTATCATTTAACTTGATGAACCACAACCAAAAACTGGAAAACTGAAACGATACCACCAGTTGAAGGCCAATACCAAAGTAGTAAAAAAAGAATTTAATAAATAGTCAAATACACATGAATCTTCTTTAGTGCCTCGGCCACACTTGCCTTTAACAGAGTATGTACTCTGTTAAAAGCAAGTGTGGCCGAGGCGCTGGAGAAGATTCATGTGTATTTGACTCTCTTTTTATTAAATTCTTTTTTTACTACTTTGGTATTGGCCTTCAATTGGTGGTATTGTATCATTTAACTATTTATCACCTGACAGTAATAATTTTTCTGATCTTGTTAGTTCAGTGTTGTCTTGTCTAACAGAAGGGCATACTGCAGCAATATAAATACTTATTTTTTTTCAAAAATGTTTTTTTTTTATAACAAGAATAACAGTAATAACATATTTACACTCAAAACTGAAACAAATTATTTACATTCAGGAAATCATCTAATGATTGTAACTTTTCCCAGCAATTAATTTGTGTGTTAAATTCTTTGTATTCATTTTAAACTAGATATTTCTTTTTCACATAAGGTCCTGGCTAAATAAATAAATTTAATTTCTGAAAGATATAGGAGAGTTAGTTTGACAATTTTCTGTCACAACCTTTCTTGCTACTGCAAGAATTGACCAAAGAAGGTGTGTTTGAGATCTGGCTATGATTTCTGGTACTGGTACATTAAATAAAATGAGTGAACTTGAAATTTCACAATTATCAATGTTAAGTTGTCTATCTCGACCTTCATTCTTGCTGGTTGGACTCTGAGCCGATCCTCGGCTCTGACTCTGCCATCTTCAAAAGCTCGAGAACTGCTTACTGGCTCGAGGCCCCCCTATATCCCATGATGCCTGGCGCTAGATACCCAGATCTCATTTGCCGCTTCTGCTATGAGGTTGCGTTTGCTTGCTCAGGTTGTAATTTTCACTTTATTGATATATATAGAACTTTTGTATATTATTATAGTTAGTTGTTAGAATACTTAGTGTTCATACATAGCTGTAGTATTTGTTGGTGTTTAGTCTCCCCCTCGAGTCTCCCCCTTGAAAACTCGCTTTCTTCTTAGAGAGTCCCCCCCCCCTTCCCCATTTCCTTCTTAAGGTAGCCGTTTTAGTTAGAGGCTTATCCTTCTTTCCTTTTTTAAGGTAAATTGTTTTTTTCTCTAGAAATTGTGGTAGTTAGTAGGTCTGTTTACCCTTTCTTCTAGTATAGAGTGTATGTGTGCTGTTAAGGTGTGGTAACTTGTGTGCAGTGTGTGTTTTTTTTTTCTAGTTACCTACTTCCCTTTGTACTTTTTATTTGTAATTTGATATTTCCTTACAGGAATGTCTAAAGACACGAAAGTGTCTGGATTCAAGAAGTGCTGTCAGAAAATGTCACTGACAGATGGTCACACTTCTTGTGTCTATTGCTTGGGCGCCCTACACCTGCAGGACTCTTGTTCGGTGTGCCACGCCTTTAGTCCAAGAGTCCTGCAGGAGCGTAGGAATAAGGTTATCCTTAGGGGTTTGCTTAAACCTGAAGGATCACCGGCCAAGTCTCAGTCAGTGAAACCTTCCAAGCCATCGAAGCCGCCAGCTCCCAGTTCAGAGCCGTCGTCGGGTGTGGCGTCTGTATCAACTTCAGTTCCGACTGGAACCAAAGTACCTATCTTCCAGTTGGCCCAGACTCTGCTGTTGGAACCGTCAGGAAGTTGAAAACGCTCTAGATCGCCATCCTTAGTTGATACCCTCTGCTCCAGGGTCGCCTTTGTTGCAGTCGGAGCGATGTCATCGATCCCACTCTTCTCTGTCGTCTAGGCTATCTGACCATGATTTGGAGGTCATGAGGAGTGTGCTGGCATCTGAGTCAGCCTCACGGTCAGCCTCATCGGCTCCTCCCCCCCATGGTGCCTGCTCCTGTGTCTGCCCCTCCTCCAGACCCCAAGCGTGGGGAACAAGTGCTCCAGGGCACCCCATTGGGTGTATCTTCCTCTTCCGAGGCCTCCCCTGTTCATTCAGAGGTGCCCCCTCGAAAGAGGAAATGCAAGAGGAAGCATGTTGACTCCCCTGAGTCTGTCACTTCAGATACTGACTTGGAGGATTTGGAAGGGTCCCTGAGATCCCCCTCTGAGGAGGTCTCTTTCTCAGACATCCTTGAGATCCTCTGAAGGGTTAAGTGTAGTCCAGTTCCCCCTCTGCCCAAGTATGAGTCAGTATTCCTGGACGCGTTTGGTTCCCCACCCTCCACCTCCTGGGTGTCTCCGCCTTTCGATCCACTGATGTCTGTGGTGGCTCAGAAGGCGTGGTCAGCCCCAAACACAGTGGAACCAACCCCCCAAAGACCCACAGAATTTATTACTGCACCACAAGACAAACTATTTCTAACCAAGGGTGTTCCCATTGATGTCATGGTGGTAGCAGCGGCCACAAGGAGTTGGCTGAAACTTTGTCCATCCCCCTAATAAGGAATCTAGGACGATGGACAGATATGGGAAGCGGATGTTTGCATCAGCGACCTTCTCCATGAGGTCGCTGAACTATTTGTGCCACTTTACTCACCTTCAAAGGGATCTCCTTAAAGAGCTAGGAGATACCCTTCAAGATCCATCAGCTGCGGGGGTCCAGGCTAAGGTTACCTCCCAGCTGGCGACTCTTAATTCGGTAGTAAACTCCTCCATGCGGCTCATCTCTTACGCAGCCGATGGTGCGAGTAGGGCCACAGGCACCGGCGTGGCCTTGAGGCATTCCTGGATGCGGTTATGTAACTTTGCGGAACCCTTCAGGGCGTCTTTCAAACACCCCCTTTGATGGTTCTGCTCTTTTTGGACCACAAGTGAAGGATACCCTTACCAGGTGTTTGCAGGAAGGCAAGACTCTCTGCTGTGGGAGTCTGTTTTTCCACTCCTTCAAGACCGTATCTCAAGGGTCAGAAGAGTGGGAAGATGTGGTTCCGGAAACCCCAGGTACTCTTGCCTGACACACGTGGAGAGTTTCCCTCCAGGGGCAGATGAGGGAACAACAATAGATGCCGCCCTCTGGGTAGAGAGGGTCCGCAAAATCAGGGCCAAAGAGGATCTTTCTATGACGAGCCCTTCCAGCATCCCTGAGGTACTGCCCGGCTGTCCACCTTCGGAGGCAGTTTGGGGAAGATTATCGCTGTACCCAAAAGCCTGGCAAAGTATAACACAAGACAAATGGTACTGTCCATCATATCCGAAGGCTACAAGATCGCCTTTCTTCGCACTGCCTACATTCCCAACAAATCCCTTCCAGATGTTCCACCCAATCTAAGGGATCAAGCAGTTCAAGAAATTTCTAAGCTGCTAAGAAAAAGAGCCATCCAGCCAGTCCTAGCAGACCAGCAAGGATCCGGAATTTACTCTAGGTTCTTTTTGGTACCAAAAAAGACAGGGGACTGGAGACCCATTCTGGATCTCAGCAGACTAAACCAGTCTGTTCAAAGAGAGAAGTTCCGGATGGTCACTACAGTCCATTTTACCCTTTCTGAGTCAGGACAATTGGATGTGGTCCATAGATCTTCAGGACGTGTACTACCATATCAAAATGGACAGACGCTCCAGAAGATTCCTCCGCTTCCGGCTGGGAGCCAGTCATTATCAGTTCAGAGCTCTGCCCTTTGGTCTCACCACAGCCCCCAGGGTGTTCACCAAATGTTTGGCAGTAGTTACCGCTCACCTGAGACTGCAAGTATTCCAGGTGTTTCCATATTTAGACGACTGGCTCCTTACTGCTACCACCAGACATCACCTGCTGCGAGCCAGAGACTACACCGTCCAAACTTGCTCCAAACTAGGCATCACAATAAATTTCAAAGTCTGCATTGTCGCCTTGTCAATCTATTACCTTTTATAGGCGCAAACTTAAATACAAAGGACATGTCAGTGAGACTTCCATTAAGTGCTAGACATTCGCTGACATGTGCAGGTCTTAGTAGGATGCAAAAAAATTCAGGCCAGATTCTTCCTAAAAACCTTGGGTCTCATGGCAGCGGCTATCATACTACTTCCCCTTTCTTGTTTTCATATGAGGATTCTTCAGTGGATGCTATTCACCCAATGGTCTTTCCAGCAACTTCCAATGTCTCACAAGATAATGATCACACAGACATGCAAAAACCAACTTGCTTGGTGGATGGTTTCCCCATTAGTACCCCAGGGCAGACCATTTGCTCTTCCTCCTCCAGTGGCCACGGTGACCACAGATGCCTCCCTGACCGGGGGGGGGGGCATTTTCAGACCAGAACAGTCCAAGGCACCTGGCAGCCTCACGAGTACCATCTGCATATTAATGTCTTGGAGATGAGGGCCGTGCTTTTGGCATTGCAAGCTCTTCACAATTTTCTTCCTACCGGAACCATTGCAATTCAAACAGACAATATGTCAGTAGTGTGGTATATCAACAAGCAGGGCGGAACCAGGTCCTACCCCCTATGTCAAGAAGCACTCAGACTCTGGCGGTGGCGGTCTCTTCCCAATGGTTTCTGATAGCAGCGCACATCCCTGGGAAGTCCAGCGTTGTAGCGGACAGGCTGAACGCAGCAATCTTCCGCAAATGGGGTCAGCCTTGCTGTAACCTTTTTGCCACCCCCTTCAACAGCAAGTGCAACAATTTCTTCTCTCTCCTCCCTCTTCCCGGACACTCCCCCAGAGACGCTCTAGTTCACGATTGGCCTCAGGGACTTCTTTATGCATTCCCTCCATTTCCCCTCATTCCCAAATTGATACAGAAAGCTACCACATTGGGATGCAAGATGATCCTCATTGCCCCTTACTGGCCTCGACAAATTTGGTTCCTGTTCCTGCATCATTACCTTCTGGAGCAGCCCTGGACCCAGTTCCTGACCTCCTGATCCATCAATCTGGTCGGCTGCACCAATCCCTTCAATCTCTCCAGCTCACTGCTTGGTTGCTCCACTTCCGACCTTAGCCAGGCTTCCGAACATCTCCCACTCGGTGCATGAAATCATCTTATCGCACAAGTCTACCACTAGAAAGACTTATGCTAGTAAGTGGAAACGTTTCTCTTTCTGGGCAGAGGCTAGGAATATAGATCCCTTTTCAGCCCCTGTGCACCATATTCTGGATTTTTTAGCGGAACTTTTTCATGCTGGATCTTCTGCCACGATTAGAGTGCAGTTAGCTGCAATTTCAAACTTTCATACAGGTCCTATCGGACACTAGTATTATGTCCCATAAGCTTTGTAAAGCTTTTCTCAAAGGGACTACTTTACTCAGGCCCCCAGTGAGAGATCCCCCACCTCCGGGGGATCTAAATTTGATCTTAGCTTCCCTGATACTGCCCCCCTTTGAAGTGGCAGCTTCTTGTTCCTTGAAGTTTTTCTTGGAAAACCCTTTTTCTGGTTGCAATTCAGCCAGAAGAGTTTCTGAGCTTCAGGCCCTTTGTGTTCTCTTTCCTTATCTAGTTTTCCCCAATGACAGTGTCTCTCAGGACTTCCTTACTTCCTTCCAAAGGTTTCTTCTGACAATAATTTGAATGTCTATTGATCTGCCTGTGTTTTTTCCAAATTATTCCAACAAGGCAGAATACAAATTGCATCAGTTGGATGTTCATAGACAGTTATACTTTTACTTGCATAGAACTAAGCAAATAAGAAAGTCAGACAAGCTGTTTCTGTCCTATGCTGAGGGCAAACAAGGTCTACCTGTGTTGAAAGTAACCTTATCTAGGTGGTTGACATCCATCATTATCCCTTAGCTGATATGTAAATGTAAAGAGCTTCCTGCTAAACCGAAAGGTCACTCCACTAGAGCTCTAGCTACTTCAGTGGCTTTCCAGGCAAGATTACCAATGGAAACTATTTGTGCGGCAACTACATGGGCCAACCGCTTCCCAAAAACTAACCTGGCACAGTCTAATCTTCTCTTTATAGTGCGTTTGTTAAATCTAGCACAAGAGCGACATCCAACAACGTCGTGCTCAGGCCCTAAACAAGGTATACACAAGGTATGGTAATCCCTATGAGGTATCTGTTTCCCACAAGAAATACAGTTATTCACTTTTTCTGACATCCGGTTAAATACTGAGGCAAGAAAAAACCAAAATATTCTAACGGGTACTTAGCCAACTTTGATTCGGTCTGAAACTCCGACTTCAGAAAATTTCAGAACGCCAACCTGCACTCGCAAAACTGCTTCTGCATCGGACCATGCGGCAAAAAAGACTGGGGATATGACGTCGGTCATGCGCATTTGTACCCTGACGTCCTGACGTCAGACTAATGCGCCTTGACCGACGTCAGCCATATACTTTGGTATTTGGGCCGACTGGGACAGCGGACTACCCAAGTGTTAGGACTGCAGCAATGTGGAATGAAGAACATCTTTTATTTCACATTATAAGCTGGACGTGGCCTCCAGGAGCAGAGCCGATTTTGGTTCCACTGTTCTGAAGAGTCTGTTCCGATGAACCACCCAGGATTGAGGTGCTAGGAACGCTGTCCCAACCAGCAAGAATGAAGGCGAGATAGACAACTTAACATTAAGAAGTTATGTACCTACCATAACGTTCCATGTTAGTTGTCTTCTTCTCGCCTTCTTTCTTGCGTCTCACCCTCCATCCCCCCTATCCTGGTAGACCGAGAAGAGTTCCTTATGTTTTTATCACTGGCTGAGTCTTCTCTGGTTATTACTTCTGACTAGCAGTCTCCAGTAGGATTCATGCATCCTACCACATGTTTACTGTATTATTAGTATTATGATTGTTATTATGTCTGTAGTTAGGTTTACCAAATGAGATCTGGGTATCTAGCGCCAGGCATCATGGGATATAGGGGGGCCTTGAGCCAGTAAGCAGCTCTCGAGCTTTTGAAGGTGGCAGAGTCGGAGCCGAGGATCGACTCAGTGCCCAACCAGCAAGAAAGAAGGTGAGAAGACCACTAACATGGAACGTTATGGTAGGTACACAACTTCTTATTCCATAAGGTCTTACAGAAACCTTCAAATTCCTTCCAAAAGTGGAATAACGTATTACATGCAACAATCGTATGAAACCAATCAACTTCTGTAGCTTTACACCTCCAACATTTTCATATCATTCGTTTTGTATATATTTGCAATTCTTTGAGGTGAATAATAACTTCTGTGGAGGAATTTCCATGTGTATATTTTCCAGTAAGGAGAAATTGCTGTTTTTTGTACTGATTTTAGAAGTAATTTCTTGTTTTTATTAGTAAATTCTCCATTATTTATTTTGGTGGAGTATTCCCAAAATGAAGCATTCGTGGAATTATCAGATCTAATGACTTTATATATTAGGGATATAAATGAGGTGCCTTTCAAAGAACCATCAATTATATTAGTCAAAAGTTCTAGTGTTTTAGGTATATTGTTTCTATGGGTTTGTAAGGAAAATATAGTTTTGTTGTATATAAATTCTCTGCAGGTTTGTATGTCTATCCATATCCAGTTATTATTATGTAGGCTGTATCTAGTAATTAGATGGTTAGCTGAATAAATTCCATTAGTGGATAAGAATTGGTTCCAGTATATTAAGTCATTATTTTTAAATTCAAGCATTTTATTTTTATCAAAAGATATATTAAACATTCATTAGTATAAGCAATAGGAAAAATGAATATTAAACTTTTAATTGACTGGTTAGATTGGGTGATTTTCATGAAATTTGCTATTAGACTGATAAAGGAGCAAGATTTTAACTTCTGCTTTATCTTGTATGTATATTTTTAAAGACCAAATAAAGGTATTTTGGTGTATTGTAGTTAGAGGGTCAATTAACGTTCTATTTAATAATTTTTTTTCATGTAATAGTTTCCAATATGAATTATATGAGGGGTTTAACCATAAAAGGATTATATTAAAAATAGAAGCATTTACATAATAATCAATATTAGGAAAACTAATACCTCCTTCTTCCCAACTTGCCACATCTTTGTAAAGATATTATGGGTTTTTGAGGATACCACAGAAATTTAGTAATTTATTACTAATTTTTTTAATATTTTCTTGGTTTGGGGAATGATTAAAGACTGACTTATTTAAAGAATTTTGGGTAACGCTATCATTTTAATTAGCATTAGTCTGTCCTCAAAAGTAAAATAAAGTTTGATGTTATGTGATCCTATCTCGCCTACATTCTGTACTGATGGGTTCGGAGCCGATCCTCGGCTCCGACTCGGCACGCTATACTATAGAGCGAAGTCTCTAATTGGCTGAGCTATTCTATATCCCAGGATGCACCACCACCAATTTCCCAGATCTCGTTTGCCGCTTACAAGCAAAGACGTGGTCTCGAGCTTGGTTGAGCTAAGTGCTTTCTTTCTAAGAATTTTCTGTCAGGAATTTTCTTAAATTTAACCAAAAGCTGTTTTAACGGCTATCTCTGTGTACTCAGTTTTTATTTTGTGGTAAATTTGTCTTGCAGGGTAAGGTTTCCGTTTAAGTTAGAGGGGCCTTCCCCTCGCGTGTGAGTGAGCCTTCTTGTGTGAGTTTCGTGAGGTGGTCAAGTACCCGTTTTGAGTTAGAGGGTTCTTGGCCCTCCTGTTGTGTGTTTTATTTGTTGACTTTTTCTTGTTCAACTGTCAAGAGAAATTTTTTCGAAATTGTATTTGGTGATTTCTAACTGTTGGCAGTATGTCTAAAGAGCACAGACCCTCAGGGTTTAAAAAATGTACAAGATGCAACTACAAGATGTCCATAACGGACGATCACTCCCTATGCGTGTACTGTTTAGGCCCCAAACACCTCCATGAGTCTTGTAGCGTGTCACGCTTTTTCCTCTCGAGTCCTCCAAGAGAGGAAAAACAAATTGATACTAAAAGGTCTTATCAAACCTACTTTTGAAGAGGCCTTATTTTCCTCTTCTTCTCCCTCAAAGAAAAAGAAATCGTCGGCTCCGACCAGTCCGTCGGAACCGACCACCAAGAAATCTCGGCAGGCTTCTCCATCGGCTCCACGGACTTCGGAGCCGAGGGTGGAACGGTCTGCCTCGATGCCTCCAGCCTCGACTCCTCTGGCTTCGGAGCCGATGGCTGGAGCTTCGAGAGGCGGGTCACCTTCATCGGCTCCGCTGATTTTGGAGCTGATGAGAGTTGCCCGCTCAGACTCTTCCCCTTCGGCGCCGAAGACCTCTTCGGCACCGAGGGAAATTACAGTGGAGTCTCCTTCGGCACCGATTTTGATCGAGACAATTCGGAGCCGGTCTCCCAGTCCTTCGGAGCCGGTGGAGAAGTCTACTTGGACCTGCTCGATCTCCTCCCGGTCTTCCAAGATGTCGGATTCGGACATTGACAGGGTGCTCCAAAGGCTGTTTCAGTCTCCAGTCTTCCGGCTCCAGCCCAGTCGGCTTTGGAGCCGATGGTCCACCCTTTAGCCTTGGTTCCTCCTCCAACAGCCTCGGCACCATTGGAGTCGGTGCTGGTGGAGCCGATGGAGGTGTCCGGGTCGGCTCCGACCCTTACTCCTACTCCGGCCTTCGGGTCGGAGTTCAGTACACAGACCTCTTCGGTCGGCCCCGGGGGTGACGCTTCGGGACCAATGTTTTCGTTTCCGAGCCTCTCTCTCGGTGCGTCGGCTGTGGGAGTACCGTCTGCTGTTATGGCTTTGGGGGTCGGACCTTCCCAGGATTCTGGGGGTCCGGCCTTTAGAGCCATTGAGGAGTGCTTTGGCCAAATCTTCTTTGGCTACCTCCACCGTCTCCCCGGCACCTTCCCTAGGCACGGAGACTGGTTCCTTTGTAGTCCCCCTGTCTCAAGACAGCGGAGCCCTGGGGCCTGAGGTCACCCCCATTGGGGATCCTCCTCTTCCTGGAGGTCCCTCTGAAGAGTCTTCGGAGGAACCCCCAAGAAAGAAACTGTGCAAGAGGAAGCACGTCGACTCCCCTGACGAGTCCCTCACCTCTGACACCGATCTTGATGCGGAAGGGTCCCCCAAGTCGTCCTCGGATGATGTCTCCTTTGCTGACATCCTGGAAGTCCTCAAACAACGAGGCGGCTGGCAGACCAAACCCCCTTCCTCTGACGAGTCTGTGTTCCTCAAGGCCTTCGGGGCTCAGCCCACCGCCTCCTGGGTGTCTCCGCCCTTCGATGAGCTCCTAGATTTGATCTCTCGAAGGGCGTGGGAACATCCAGATTCTGTGGAACCGGTGCCTGCTCGCCCTAACAAATTTTTGTCAGCGCCCCCGGAAAAGGAATTTCTCACCAAGGGTGTGGCTGTAGATGCTCTGGTGGTGGCATCTGCTACCCAGCAAGATGTAGCAGAGGCTTCGACGTCCGTCCATCCTCCTAATAAGGAGTCTAGGAGCATGGACCGGTACGGGAAGCGCACCCTTACTTCAGCGGCCTTTACCTTAAGGTCTCTGAACTATCTGACGCACTTCACTAGACTTCAGAGGGACCTGATCAAGGAACTTTCAGATACCCTCTCTGTTAACCTACCTGAGCAGTTGGCCCAGACGGTTAGCTCTCAGTTGGCTACTCTATCGTCGATATCGAACTCGTCCATGAGGCTTATTTCGTATGCAGCCGAGGGGGCGAGTAGAGCGGCGGGTACGGGTGTTGCTCTACGGAGACCAGCCTGGCTCCGCCTGTGTCATTTTGCGGAGGCTTTCAAGTCTTCCTTTGCCGACGCTCCCTTTGATGGGTCCTCTTTGTTTGGACCCAAGGTAAAGGACACCTTGACCCTCTGTGAACAAGAGGGTAAGACTTTGACTGCTGTAGGGGCACGGTTTTCCTCTCCCTTTCGGCCTTATCCCAAGGCTAAAAGAGGAGGGAAAATGTGGTTCCGTAAATCTCAGAAGAATTACCCCTCACAGCAGGATGATCCCCCTTCTAGAGGCAGAGAAGGGGGAAATTTTTCAGGAAGACGCCATCCCAGAGGCGGCAGAGGCCCCCGCAACACTGGAGACCGCGAGTCCTTTCGTGGCTCTTCAACCTTTCAGCATCCCTGAAGGATTGCCCGACTGCGCAGCTCCGGAGCCAGTCTGGGGTCGTTTTTCGAGGCACCTAAAGGCCTGGGAGAGTATCACTCAGGACCGATGGGTGCTCCGAATCATCGCCGGAGGTTACGTCATCCCCTTTTCGCACCCCCCCCCCCGCCATCCAGGAAAATCCCGGACCCGCCACCCAGTCAACGGGATATTGCAGCCATCGAAATTTCAAAGCTGCTTTAAAAAGGAGCCATCCAACCGGTCCCCGTAGACCAGACCGGATTAGGGACTTACTCAAAATTCTTTTTGGTGCCAAAAAAGACCGGGGACTTGAGGCCCATTCTGGATCTCAGCAACCTAAATCGATCAGTCAAGAAGTCCAAGTTCCGGATGGTCACCTTACAATCCATTCTCGCGCTACTGGAGAAAGGTGTTTGGATGTGCTCCATAGATCTCAAGGACGCCTATTATCACATTCTGGTAAATCAGACGTCCAGGAGACGTCTGCGCTTCAGCCTGGGAGACGGTCATTTCCAGTTCTGCGCACTGCCCTTTGGTCTCACCACAGCCCCCAGGGTGTTCACCAAATGTTTGGCGGTGGTGACTGCTCACCTGAGGAATCTAGGATTCCAGGTGTTTCCGTATCTAGACGACTGGCTCCTAACTGCCACCTCCAGGCATCTACTATTACAGAACCTAGCAGCCACTATATCTCTAGGCACCTCCCTAGGAATCACCTTCAATTGGGCAAAGTCTGTGTTGCTGCCATCTCAGCATATACGGTTTATCGGGGTAGAGATAGACTCAAAGCAAATGCGGGTCTATCTTCCTACAGAGAGAATAAGAACATTAGAATCTCAAGTCAGAGCGTTGCTCCTCAAACGCCGAGCCCCAGCAAGGATGGTCCTACAACTGTTGGGTTCCATGTCGGCTACCGTTCTCCTGGTCCCCTTAGCAAGATTGCACATGAGAATTCTCCAGTGGCTCCTGTCGGTCCAGTGGTCGTATCAGGAACTTCTTGTCAGTCACCACATTATAATCACGGAGACGTGCAAACAGGACCTCCGTTGGTGGCTTCTCTCCTCCAACCTGGATCAGGGGCGACCCTTCGTTCATCCTCCTCCAGTGGCCACTTTGACTACGGACGCCTCCCAGACGGGGTGGGGGGACATTACCTGGGCAGGTCAGTCCAAGGCGAGTGGCACCCCGACGAGAGTTCCCTACACATCAACATACTGGAAATGAGGGCGGTGCTTCTATCGCTTCAAGCACTACACAGCTACCTCCCCCAGGGTGTGATTGCCATTCAGTCCGACAACATGTCTGTAGTCTGGTACCTGAACAAGCAGGGAGGGACCAGGTCCTACCCTCTTTGCAGAGAGGCCATGAAAGTATGGAATTGGGCTGTTGCAACCAACCGTTTCTTGGTAGCAACACACATTCCGGGGAGATCCAATGTGATAGCCGACAGACTGAGCAGAACCATTCTCTCCCCGCACGAGTGGTCTCTGAACGACAGAGTAGCATCTCAGATCTTCAGAAGATGGGGAACTCCTTGTTGCGACCTCTTTGCAGCTCCCCTCAACACAAAATGTCTACAGTTCTTTTCTCTTACCCCGGTCCCGGGGGGGTTTCCCAAGGACGCCCTAGTCCAAACTTGGCCCACCAGCTTACTGTACGCCTTTCCACCGGTTCCCCTTCTCCCCAGGGTGATCCAGAAAGCGATTCACTTGCAGTGCAAGATGATTTTAGTTGCCCCATACTGGCCTCGTCAAGTCTGGCTGCCATTTCTTCGGAAATACGCACTGGACGGTCCATGGTTCCTGGACCAGGTTCCAGATCTCTTGATCCACCAGTCGGGACAGCTTCACCAGTCCCTTCACTCACTGAAGTTAACAGCTTGGCTCCTCCACTTCCGACTATAGTCAGGAACCAGGTTTTGGACTCAGAAGTTATACATATCTTGTCCTCGGCCCACAAGAATTCGACTAAGAAGATGTATAATAGTAAATGGAAGAGATTCGCCATTTGGGCCCAACTCCGGGGATTAGATGCCATTACTGCCCCGGTGGCGGACGTTTTGAAATTTTTAGCTTCCATATTCAATCAAGGTTCTTCGGTCTCCACCATTAAGGTTCAATTAGCAACTATTTCTAATTTTCATGAAAGTATAGACCCACCTTTGATGAGCAATAAGTTGTGTAAAGCCTTCATTAAAGGTGCTGGGCTGCTACGTCCTCCAGTTTCTCATCCTGCTCCACCATGGGATCTCAATTTCGTATTAGGTGCTTTGACCTCTTCCCCCTTCGAACCGGCAGCAACTTCAGACTTGAAATTTCTTTCCTGAAAGACTGCCTTTTTGGTGGCAATTACATCAGCCAGAAGAGTTTCGGAACTTCAAGCCCTATGTGTCAAACCGCCGTACTTGGTTTTTCACAAGGATAGAGTATCCCTTAGGCCTAATCCATCTTTTGTTCCCAAAGTTTGTTCTAGTTTCTGTCTTCAACAGTCTTTGGAACTTCCAGTTTTCTTCCCCAATTACTCAGACGGAGCAGAATATATCTTCCACTCATTGGATGTTCACAGACAATTGCATTTCTACTTAGGACGCACCAAACACGGAAAACAGATCAGTTGTTTGTGTCCTTTTCAGACGATAAATTGGGCAAAGCCGTCACGAAGGTCACTATTGCCAAATGGATCAGAGACTGTGTCAGTCATATTTATTTTCTTTCTAATAGACAGCTTACAACCACTGTGAAAGCTCATTCTACAAGGGCTATGGCTACTTCAACAGCCTTTCATTCCAAGCTTGCCATTAGTGACATTTGTGCTGCGGCTACCTGGTCCTCTCCTCACACCTTTATTTCTCATTACAAATTGGACGTGGCATCCCGGGGGCGAGCTTCCTGCGGTTCCACAGTTCTCAGGAGTGTTTTCCAGTGAGCCACCCAGGAATCGGGTGCTAGGGACGCTGTCCCATCAGTACAGAATGTAGGCGAGATAGGATCACATAACATCTTTTAGTTATGTACTTACCATAACTTTAGATGTTTGGGATCCATCTCGCCTACATTCCTAATACCCACCCTCCTTCCCCCTGCCTTGGAGATCAGAAGAGACCGGATGGTTCGAGTTCGACCATTTCATCTTGAAACATCTGGCAATGTTATATCAGCAGTGCATGTGTGGGTGCATGTGTGCGGACAAACAAGATCTGGGGAATTGGTGGTGGTGCATCGTGGGATATAGAATAGCTCAGCCAGTTAGAGACTTCGCTCTATAGTATAGCGTGCCGAGTCGGAGCCGAGGATCGGCTCCGAACCCATCAGTACAGAATGTAGGCGAGATGGATCCCAAACATCTAAAGTTATGGTAAGTACATAACTAAAAGTTCCAATTGTCTGAGAGATTAATAATTAGATTTGTTAAGATATTATAGTTGGTAGTAATTGTATTCTTAAGAGTGGAATTAATTTGAACACCCAGGTATTTAATTTGTATATTGTCCAAGTTAAAGCATTTATAACTTTTTTTTCATTTTCATAGTCATTTTTTATTTATTAACAAAGTCTAGGTCTTGTTATGATTACATTTTAGTCCAGATAAACCTTCAAATAAATCTAAAGTGTTAAGTAGCTGATCTAAAGATGTATCAATGTCTCCACTAGTTAGTAACAAATCATACGCAAATAGCTGAATCTTTGGAAATATGTTACTATTTAAATTATAGCCTTTAATGTGAACATTATTTCTAATATAGTTGGCTAGTGGTTCTACAGCTAGAGCGAAAATTAAAGGGGAAAGAGGACAACCTTGTTTTATTCCTTTTGTAAGTTTAAATGAGGGGGATAAGAAAGACCCTATCATTACAAAAGAAACAGAGCCTTCCTAAAGGTTTCTAATTAATTTTATAAAATTCAGAGAAAATTTATAGTGTTGTAAAGCTTTAAATAGATAGGACCGCCTCAGTGAATCAAAGGCTTTGTTTATGTCTAGACTCATTATTGTTAATTTGTTTTTATTTTTATTAGCTAAATCTATAAGAGTCCGACGTCTTATTATATTACCTTGGACTTTTCTGTGTTTAATAAAACCTGTCTGATAATCTATATTTAATAGTGAGATGGGCCTATTGGAGGAACAGGAAGTAGGATCTTTATCAGGTTTAAGTATGGGAGACATTAATGAATATCTCCACAATGGTGGGATATTATAAGTAGTTTTGATTTCCCGAAATGTGTTCTAGTATTTTTAAGGTATTATCAGGAAGGATTTTGTATATTTCAGGAATTAAACCATCTAACCCTGGTGCTTTATTAGTTTTTAAGTTGTTTATTTGATTTTTTTAGTTCTGTAAATGTGAAAGCTCTATCAATTTTAGCAATATTCACAGGGGATAAGGTCTTTAGAATATTATCAGATAAGAATTTGTCTAGATTTATATTTTCATTTATTGGTTTGAGAGTATTTATATTCTCATAATGTTTTTTGAAACCTTGTAGTATGGAATTTAAATTTGTAGCTTTTATTTTTCTCATTTTCAATATATGTAATTTATTTTATGTGATTTCTTTCAAGTACTTTGAGCGTACTGCAATTCTATGTAGACTTTTAGGATTAATAGAGCATGAACATAATTTAATTTTCTCTAGATTTATAAATATTTTGTGTTGCAATACATTTTGATATTCTTTAATTTATTTATATTATCTAAGACTTTCTTATCATTTGGTGTTAGATTACCTTTTAAGTTATCTAATTCAGTTTGAATATCTTGTAGTCTTTTATCCCATTCCTTTCTTTTTTGCATATACCACATTTTAACTTTTCCATATAATACAACTTTGAGGGTGTCCAATAGAATTGTATCCGATACTTCTCCATTGTTATTTGTTTCTAAAAACTGATATTTCTGATAACATCCATTCTTGATAGCCTTTTATTTTCATAATATAAGCTGGCATTCTTTGGCAATGTATTAAGGGTTCAGTTTGAAATGTTATATTAAAAGTAATGGCATTGTGATCAGAAAGGGGACAAGATATTAATAATACATTATGTATTTTTGATTGTAAAGAATTTGGCACCAAGACTTTATATTAGTTTGTGTCCCAAATCTATATGAATAGTGAGCGAACTTTAGGGAAGAGGGAAGTTTTGTATGGCATATGTCTTTTAAAATTCTTGTATTGATATAATTATGTAGGTGTTTTGCTACAGGGGAAGTCTTGAAGGTATTAGAACTCATAGTTTCATCAGATGAAAGAATACAATGTAAAATCCACTGCGAATATCATTTCTCCTCTAGAATGTAAAGTTATAATGTCTAAGTATTTCTTTACTGACTTTGTACCAATTCCAGAGTTTTGAGTGTATAGCATTTCCTTTCAAGCTTAATTACTACTAAAGTTAACATACCGTCTTTGTCTATATATGAGTTTACAATTTCAGGAAGACTTAGACTTTTTTTTCCAAATAATTAGTATACCTCGTCTTTTGTAATTAAATTGGGAACTAGTCAATATTTTATGGTCTTTTAGTGTTGGCTTATTTAAGTCTTGGGATATTAAATGTCTCCTGAAGAAATACTATATCCGCCTTGTGTAAAGAAAGGTATTTATTAATGCTTGCTCTTTTAATATGGTTATTTGTCTATCATTGAATATTAATGGACTAGTTGTACGTTAAGACTATTTAAAATGTATAATAGTTCAAAATAGCTATAATGATTTCCTAGGGGATTAGCTGTGTAGGTTATAACAAAATTTGTTATGGACTGAGTTTCTGTAACAACTAAAGAAGGTAAAATAGTATTTACAATAATATCCTTCTTCATGGAACCTAGTGTTCCTGACTTAATATGTATTACATACAAGCCACAGGTCTGCCAACACGTATTCAATAACACAAGATAGGGTTATATATTGTAGAGTCTATATGAACTAATATTTTGATTAAGGTTAAATGTAAGTAATATATAATGTTTTGTCTAACTCTCCTTCATTCTTGCTGGTTGGTTGGGTTTGGAGCTGATCCTCTGCTCCGACTTGGCCATCTTCAAAAGCTCGAGAGCTGCTACTGGCTTGAGGCCCCCCTATATCCCATGATGCCTGCCATTAGATGCCCAGATCTCGTTTGCTGCTTCTGCTACAATGTTGCGTTTACTGGCTCAGATCGTATTTTTCACTTTATTGATATATATTAACAATTTTTTGTATATTGTTAGTTAGAATTTTTAGTGTTCATGCATAGTTGTAGGTTTTGTGTTAGTGTTTAATTCCCCCCTTGAAAACTCGTTTTCTTTTTAGAGAGTTTTCCCCTCCCTCCCCCACTCCCGTTTCCTTTTTAAGGAAAGCCGTTTTAGTTAGAGGCTTATCCTTTTGTCCTTTTTTAAGGTAGAAAAAATTTTCTTTAGAAATTGTGGTAGTTTGTAGACTTTTTTATATTATAGAGTGTGTGTGCTGTTAGGGTGTGGTAACTTGTGTGGACTGTGTGTGTTTTTTCTAGTTACCTACTTCCCCTTGTACCTTTTCTTTGTATTTTGATTTTTCCTTTACAGGAATGTCTAAAGACACAAAAGTGTCTTGATTCAAGAAGTGTGACTCATGCTGTCAGAAAATGTCACTGACAGATGGTCACTCTTCTTGCGTCTATTGCTTGAACACCCTACACCTGCAGGACTCTTGTTCGGTGTGCCACGCCTTTAGTCCAAGAGTCCTGCAGGAGCGTAGAAATAAGCTTATCCTTAGGGGTTTGTTTAAACCTGAAGGATCACCGGCCAAGACTCAGTCAATGAAACCTTCCAAGCCATCGAAGCCGCCGGCTCCCAGTTTGGAGCCGTCGTCGGGTGTGGCGTCTGCTTCAACTTCAGTTCTGGCTGGAACCGAAGTACCTATCTCCCAGTTGGCCCCGACTCTTCTGTCGGAACCGTCAGGGAGTCTAAAAAGCTCCAGATCACCATCCTTGGAGTCTATGCACTCTGCTCCAGGGTTGCCCTTGTTGCAATCAGAGCGAAGTCATCGATCCCACTCTTTTCGGTCGTCTAGACTATCTGACCATGATTTGGAGAGAGTGGTGAGCAGGCTTTTAAAATCGCAGGCCCTGGCTAAAATGCTTTCCAGCCCCCTCATCAGGGTTCAGCTCTACCTGTCTCTGCAGTAGTTCCTCCTTAGACTCATCCCTTGAGTTCGGAGCCGGAGCTTGCTGAGGCTGGGATCATGGGACCATCGGCACCGATACCTCCCCTTTCGGTTCCGTCGTCTGCTCCGATCTCTTCCATGGTGGTGTCCTTGGAGGGATCTGGGCGCCAGGACTACCTCGTCGGCTCAGAGGGGGCGAGTGGCATCGGGCCCTTGTCCAACCCCGTTCTCCATCTCGGAGCTTCGGCGCAGGTGAGTTCGGCTCCTAAATCTGCTTCGGAGCCATCTCTCTCTGTTCCGGGAAGGATTCTGGTCTCGCCGGAGCCTTCTCCGATATCAGGAAGAGGTGCCTTAGAGGTCATGAGGAGTGTGCTGGCATCTGAGTCAGCCTCACGATCAGCCTCATCGGCTCCTCCCCCCATGGTGCCTGTTCCTGCCCTTGCCCCTCCTCCAGACCCCAAGCGTGGGGAACAAGTGCTCCAGGGCACCCCATCGGGTGTATCTTCCTCTTCCGAGGCCTCCCCCGTTCATTCAGAGGAGCCCCCTCGAAAGAGGAAATGCAAGAGGAAGCATGTTGACTCCCCTGAGTCTGTCACTTCAGATACCGACTTGGAGGAGTCTGAAGGGTCCTCGAGATCCCCCTCTGAGGACGCCTCCTTCTCCAACATCCTTAAGATTCTTAGGCAGAGGGGGAAATGGACTACCCTTAACCCTTCCGAGGATGAGTCTGTATTCCTGGACGTGTTTGGATCCCGACCCTCCACCTCCTGGGTGTCTCAGCCTTTCGATCCACTGATGTCTGTGGTGGCTCGAAAGGCGTGGTCAGCTCCAGACACAATGGAACCAACTCCCCGCAGGCCCACAAAATTTATTACTGCCCCACAAGACGAGCAATTTCTGACCAAGGGTGTTCCCGTTGATGCCATGGGGGTAGCAGTGGCCACTAAAAAGGAGTTTGCTGAAACTTCTTTGTCCATCCCCCTAATAAGGAATCTAGGACGATGGACAGATATGGGAAGCGGATGTTTTCCTCAGCGACTTTCTCCATGAGGTCTCTGAACTATTTGTGCCACTTTACCCGCCTTCAGAGGGATCTCCTTTAAAGAGCTAGGAGATGCCCTTCAAGATCCATCAGCTGCGGGGGCCCAGGCTAAGGTTGCCTCCCAGCTGGCGACTCTTAATTCGGTAGTAAACTCCTCCATGCGGCTCTTCTCTTATGCAGCCGATGGCGCGAGTAGGGCCGCAGGCACAGGCGTGGCTTTGAGGAGGCACGCTTGGATGCGGCTATGCAACTTTGTGGAACCCTTCAGGGCGTCTTTCACCAACACCTCCTTTGATGGTTATGATCTGTTTGGACCACAGGTGAAGGATACCCTTACCAGGATACCCTTACCAGGCGTGAGCAGGAAGGCAAGACTCTCTCTGCTGTGGGAGTCAGTTTTTCCACTCCTTCAAGACCGTATCCCAAGGGTCAGAAGAGTGGGAAAATGTGGTTCCGGAAACCCCAGGGAGCCGTGCCTGACGCACGTGGAGAGTTCCCCTTCAGGGGCAGAGGAGGGAACAACAGTAGACGCCGCCCTAGGGGCAGAGTGGGTCCGCAAAATCAGGGACAAAGAATCTTTCTCTGACGAGCCCTTCCAGCATCCCTGAAGTGCTGCCCGGCTGTCCACCTTCAGAGGCAGTCGGGGGAAGATTATCGCTGTACCCAGAAGCCTGGCAAACTATAACACAAGACAAATGGGTAATGTCCATCATATCCGAAGGCTACAAAATCCCCTTCCTTCACACTCCACACATTCCCAACAAATCCCTTCCAGATGTTCCACCCAATCTAAGGGATCAAGCAGTTCAAGAAATTTCAAAACTGCTAAGAAAAAGAGCCATCCAGTCAGTCCCAGCAGACCAGCAAGGATCCGGTATTTACTCAAGGTTCTTTTTGGTACCAAAAAAGACAGGGGACTGGAGACCCATTCTGGACTAAACAGGTGTGTTCAAAGAACGAAGTTCCGGATGGTCACGCTACAGTCCATTTTACCTTTTCTGGGTCAGGACAATTGGATGTGCTCCATAGATCTTCAGGACGCATATTACCATATCAAAATGGACAGATGCTCCAGAAGATTCCTCCGCTTCCGGCTGGGAGCCAGTCATTATCAGTTCAGAGCTCTAACCTTTGGTCTCACCACAGCCCCCAGGGTCTTCACCAAATGTTTGGTAGTAGTTACCGCTCACCTGAGACGGCAAGGATTCCAGGTGTTTCCATATTTAGATAACTGGCTCCTTACTGCAACCACCAGGCATCACCTGCTGCGCGCCAGAGACTACACCATCCAAACTTGCTCCAAACTAGGCATCACAATAAATTTCGAAAAGTCTGCATTGTCGCCTTGTCAATCTATTACCTTTATAGGCGCAAACTTAAATACAAAGGACGTGTCAGCGACACTGAAATTAGACAGTGTGTTCATTCGCCGACATGTGCTTGTCTTATTAGGATGCAAAAAAATTCAGGCCAGATTTGTCCTAAAAACCTAGGGTGTCATGGCAGCGGCTATCATACTAGTTTCCCTTGCTCGTTTTCATATGAGAATTCTTCAGTGGATGCTGTTCACCAAATGGTCTTTCCAGCAACTTCCAGTGTCTCCAGCAACTTCCAGTGTCTCACAAGATAACGATCGCACAGACATGCAAAAACCAACTTGCTTGGTGGATGGTTTCCTCATCAGTACCCCAGGGCAGACCATTTGCTCTTCCTCCTCCAGTGGCTACGGTGACCACTGATGCTTCCCTGATTGGGGGGGGGGGGGATTTTCAGGGCAGAACAGTCCAAGGCACCTGGCAGCCTCACGAGTACCATCTGCATATCAATGTCTTGGAGATGAAGGCCATGCTTTTGGCGTTTCAAGCTCTTCAGAACTCTCTTCCCACCGGGACCATTGCAATTCAAACAGACAATATGTCGGTGATGTGGTACATCAACAAGCATGGCGGATCCAGGTCCTACCCCCTATGTTGATAAGCACTCAGACTCTGGCAGTGGGCAATCTCTTCCCAATGCTTTCTGATAGCAGCGCACATCCCTGGGAAATCCAACGTTCTAGCGGACAGGCTGAGCAGAGCAATTCTCTTGCCTCACGAGTGGTCTGTCAATCAGACAGTGGCAGACCAAATCTTCCGCAAATGGGGTCAGCCTTGCTGCAACCTTTTTGCCACCCCATTCAACAGCAAGTGCAACAATTTCTTCTCTCTTCTCCCTCTTCCCGGACACTCCCCCAGAGACTCTCTAGTTCACGATTGGCCTCAGGGACGCCTTCCTTCCTTCCTTCCTTCCAAAGGTTTCTTCTGAGAATAATTTTGAATCTGTCTATTGATCTCCCTGTGTTTTTTCCAAATTATTCCAACAAGGCGGAGTACAAATTGCATCAGTTGGATGTTCATAGACTGTTACGTTTTTACTTGCATAGAACTAAGCAAATCAGACCAGCTGTTCCTGTCCTATGCTGAGGGTAAACAAGGTCCACCAGTATCCAAAGTAACTTTATCTAGGTAGTTGACTTCTATTATTACATTGATATATCAAATATGGAATAAAGAGCTTCCTGCTAAACCAAAAGGTCACTCCACTAGAGCTCTAGCTACTTCAGTGGCTTTTCAGGCAAGATTGCCAATGGAAACTATTTGTGCGGCAGCTACATGGGCCAATCCTCATACTTTCATTTCACATTATAAGCTGGACGTGTCCTCCAGAAGTAGAGCTGATTTTGGTTCCACTGTTCTGAAGAGTCTGTTCTGATGAACCACTCAGGATTGAAGTGCTAGGGACGCTGTCCCAACCAGCAAGAATGAAGGCGAGATAGACAAACTTAACATTAAGAAGTTATGTACCCACCATGACGTTCCATGTTAGTTGTCTTCTCGCCTTCTTTCTTGCATCCCACCCTCCATCCCCCTATCCTAGTAGACTGAGAAGAGTTCCTTATGTTTTCTTTCACTGGCTGAGTCTTCTCTGGCTATTCCTTGCTGACTAGCAGTCTCTCCAGTAGAATTTATGCATTCTACGATAGGATTCCTCTATTATTATTATTATTATTATTATTATTATTATTATTATTATTATTATTATTATTATTATTATGTCTGCAGTTAGACTTACCAAACGAGATCTGGGTATCTAGCGCCAGGCATCATGGGATATAGTGGGGCCTCGAGCCAGTAAGCAGCTCTCGAGCTTTTGAAGATGGCCGAGTCTCTGCTCCGAACCCAACCAACCAGCAAGAAAGAAGGCGAGAAGAAGACTACTAACATGGAATGTTATGTTAGGTACATAACTTCTTAATACCTTACTATTCGTACAAGCAATCATTCAGAGAATGGTAAAAACAAACTTTTAAATTTGTGTGTGCATAAAATATTATAACCTTCATTTCCCCTCCGCAAAAAACAGAAGTTTGTTTTGAATAAACTAGGTCATATAAAATTTAAGAAAAAAGAACATTTCAGTACGTTACTACAAATGTTATATTTCATGGGGTGTCGAGTTGGGGAAACAGTATATATAAAAAAAAAAAAAACGAAAGGAGTATGCAATAGTACATATATTTTTTGACCTTCATCCACAATATTTTAACATTTAATATTTGGTTACTCTCTCTATTTTCTCATAATGCGTCTTGCAAGGTACTAATGACTTGGAGAGGAAAAAAAAACATCACATCATAAAGTTAACAAGTTATAGCAACAGTATAACACAGTATCCTTTTAAAATTATTACAAAAACTAAGGGTGAAATACTTTAGCATTTACCTTTTAATCAATACTTCTTTAGTATGTAATGCATTTGTGCACCATCTCTGCACATAACCAATGTTCAAAAAATGTATTAAGTGGCTGTACTGCTTTTTTTATTATATTTTTATTGGTACTCTTCCGTTATCAGGACAACACCCCCAATGAGCTGATGGAATATCTTGTATTACTGTTTCAAGGTGTGTGTTTGTAAGAGGGACAGTACCTTAACTTAATAATGTCCAATTAAGTCATGACATTTTCAAAATGTTATGACACTTTATTTCTTGTAGGTAGTACATCTTTCTACTGCTGTTTGGCACTGCTGATGAATACTGCAAGTAGATTAGGTAGTCCATTGCTTATGCGTTATTGAGTGCAAGACCCCTTGAGTCTAGCACAAGACTTAGTGGCAGTTCTGTTGCACAAAAAGGGGGACTTCACAACTCGTTTTTGTTTTAGTGGAATGGCTTTCTTCGCAATGAGTACAGCAAAAGGATAGTTTTACAGACCAAAGATTAATATGAATGTGTGTAGCATTTTTATAGGAAGACGGAATCATTTTGTCTGTCTATTTCCTGATTATTCTTCATATATAGATTATACATGCAACAGTGGCTGCTCAGTAATAACGAAGCTTTTAACTTCTTTATTGAACAATCAGCAGCGAATACGAGAAATAATGGCTTTAAAACCTTACTCTATCTGAATTCCTGTTAATACAACACGTGCTGTATTAACTTTCATTTTCTAAACAATAATAACTATGTATTTCTTGCGTTAACTGCCTGAATGCAATGTAGTGCTTTACCAAGAAATTAAGCATTTTAGAAGGAACAACACGACAGTATGAGGCAAAATCAGGAGGACCACTCTACAAATTAACAGCAGTGCGATCATTACGTTGGAACTGTTGCCCTGACAACAAAAAAGCACCTTCTTATTCAAGCAGCATTATAAACCTTGTAAAACGTATAGATAGTTATTTTTATTTGTCAGGTATATTGAAATGAAGCTCGTTTTATGTTTTGTTACTTTGCCGTTTCCAGCGTTCCGATTGGTCCGTTGGTCTCAGAGGAACTACAGGTTCAGAGGTCAATTGTTCAGTTCCTGCTAGGGGTCTCAGTTTCTGTGAAGAAATGAAACTCGTGGATGGATTACAAGGCTCGAGCTGCTTTCAAAAACTCTTAATTTCAAAACCATTTAGGTAAGAAGGCGGGAATTATATTTAACATGTATCAAATGATTAAAAAGTTCACGAAATGCTGCAAGTTTACTTGTGTTGCAAATCTAATGTACTGAAGAAAAATGGCAGTTTAAGCACATTTACTTCCATACTGCTTAAAAACAGGCATAAAATATAAGCTCTATCTTAAAGGTTATTTATAACTAATATGTCATGCTTGCTTCACTAAATGAACACATCTCCAGTACTTTATTAAACAACATAAACAGAGCCTTTGAGGAGGCTGTATAGTTTTCATAAAATCAAGACATAGAAGAATACTATAACCACACTGCAATTGAGACATTGCACTTGTAAATCCCAACATGTCACATTAGCTATATTTTATGAACTTTTTTTGTGTGGGTTTACTTTTTAGGTGTTAATAGATAAAATAAAAGTAAATAAAATAATATATACTTTATCCAAGATGTAGTTTTAATTCATGGAAGTTATTAAGAATAACAACTAGGCATTTCTTATGTACCTTGCAGCCTATGCTAAATGTAATGGATACATATTAATTATTAAAGGTTATTACGAATAACAGCTGGGCATTTCTTGAGTATCTTGCAGCTTATACTAAATGTGATGGATGAAGTTGTGTTACTTCATATGTCTATATTATTGATTTAAAATAGCAATAGAGATATTAATGAAAATAAAAATCATTTTACCTTGTTTATCTTTGTAGCAATCTGTGATATCAGAGTGTTAGTTGACTATTCAAAAGATTTAAGAAAGAGGACAGAAAAGGCAAAAAGTACATTTTGTTAATTTGTCTTTGAGTTTCTTCTTGTCTTTCACAGTCCAGTCAGACTTTCTTGCTGCTTGTCTAAATGTTGAAGTAGTATTAATTTGATCTTCTGTAGTTACCAGATTCTTCTTCTATAAAAGTGTTTGCTTCTTCTAAAGTTTCGAAGGTTCTTTTCCCCACAGGAAGGCATAATCTAATTTTGGCAGGGTATTTTAATTGTGCCTTTCATTCCTCTCATCAAATCTCTCAAGCAAACTGGTATTAAAGTTTTTCTTTTTGTAAAAACAGTAGTAGAGTAGTAGTCAAATCTAACTATCTGACCATTTATTTTTATGGGAGAGAGAGCCCAAGCTGATTTTGAGATCAGATCTTTGTCTTGGCTAGAAATTAGTTTTGCTATTATTGATCTAGGATATGTCTTATTGTTTGATGGGATTGTATTTAGTGATCTATGGGCTCTTTCAAAGCCAAAAGAAAGGGCCTCTGATAAATTTAGTGTTTTAGGGATTCATGTTGTCAAAAAATTTAATCACATCATCTCCTTCCATTCCTTCTGGTATACTGTATATCCTGATGTTTGTTCTGGTTCAGTTTTCTAAATCATCTACTTTATTGATGAGTTTGTTGTTTTGTAATGGGAGAGTTTCCATATTTTTCTCTGCATCTTATCAGGCTGCTGTCAATATCCGAGACAGATTCTTCTATTGCTGAAATTTGTATTTTCTGTTTTAGAATGTCACTCAGTATTTCAATTTGTTTATTGGAATCTTTTATTTTATCCACTTTTGTATCTAGTTTGTCCATTTTTGTTATTAGGTCTTGGATATTTGTCAGAATGGAGTGTACCTCTTTCTTCAGAGAGCTGTCTTGCTGTGTAGATTTTAAAATACACCTCTTTTCTTTAAGTGCAGTTTTCCCTTCCTCCTTCTTGTTAGTTTGACAGGGAAATCTGGAGATACTTGGATGAAAAATGCACCAAAAGAAAGCTTTCGAGTTCAACTTTATAGAACTATTAACTTGAAATTATTTGTGGTGATTTTTAGTAATAAATCCTGTCAGGAAAGTTGAAAAGCTGCAGAGCAGAGATTTTATGCTGCTATCAGGCTTCCATCCAAGCCACGCCCCCCGTATAAATACTTTTAATGGTCAGATGAAGTCCTCAGACCTCACTCAGACAGTTGTGGTAATATGCATATAGCAATAATTTTGAAGTTCCTGCTGCATTTATCTTTAGCATTTTCTGGTAGTACAGTTACCACATTGTACCTAAAATATGATGGAAGTCATTTTCCATATTTTGCCAGATCTTTTGACACTGTGACTGGTGGCTTCTGCAGTCTGCATACAATATTCAAGTGAATGTTTTTAGCATTGATGTGTGCTGGTGCTGTTGACTGTTAATATATGTGCAGCAGAAAACTTGAATGAATGTATTTAGTGAAAAGAAACTTTTAATAAAGAAAACAAGGAAATTAATTAAAAATGTTTGTGTGCCAAAGACCTCAGTTAGCATCCACAGAATTTTTCTTTTTTTGTATTCCTGATACATTAATGCCTAGAGCTAAGAAATGAGCAATCTGGAGTGAGGTATTTCAGGGGGAGATTCCAAATTCATGGTAGTTCTGTTGAGACCGCAAGTAGAAAATGGCCTAAAGTAGTTTTGGAAGTTGTGGGGATGTTGAGAAGACAATAGGGAATGGAAATAAGGAACATAGTGGAATGCACAAAAGGGGAAAAACCATGTACAGTTAAGATTGGACTAGGCAACAGAGTGGATAGACTAGGGGATCTGAAAGAAAAGATGGGACGAACAACAAACTAAAGCTTGGAGGAGGTGAAAAATGGGGAAAGTAAAATGGCAGTCATCCGTAAACTGATAAAATAGTTTAGGCTCATTAGTTGGGAAGAAGAGGTTGAAAAGTGAGAGGGAGTGCTTTAGCAAAGGGGAGGGGGGAACTGGAAAGGGTGTAATGGAAGTTTAGCAGAGGGGGAATTGAAAAGGCTGTAATGGAAGTTAAAGTTGGTGATAAGACAATTAAACTTTATACATAGCATTAGACATTTCATGATTTAATTTCTATGAGATTCATTTGTATCACAGTTTCTGTAAGCAGAATTCACTGTAGTATGTCTAATACTTTGTATAAAGTTTGAGTCCTGTTCACAGAAACCGTGCAATGACGTAAGAGCACTAAAATATGTTTGAAAACAGTGAAAAATGGTAAAGATTATAAGGATGAAAACATTTTTTACTTTGAATACAGTTTTGATCAGTTACATCAGAAGCACTGCATTTCTGCAGCTTTTTGGGTGGGCTTCTCTCATGCAAATGGGGCTTCTTCCCCTAACCCCCATTACTTTTACAACCATTGCTTGTAAGAACTCCTGCCTGCCATGACCTGTTTGGAGAGGGACATGCGTTTTTGACACGGAGCTGGCTGTCAAACTTCACAAATTCCCTGATTAGCCACTCTGCAGAACTACAAATAGCAAACATGCTGAAGTTTTGCCCATTTCTTATCTGTCTGAAGTAGTCTAGTTTTAAGATTAATAGCAGTCTGTCAAAGTGGATGCAATACTGTGAACGTTTTTCTCTTTGCATTCATGTTCTATTGCAACTGGTTTGTTTTGAGTCTGTGCTTGCATTTGTTTTGCAAAGAATTAAAATCTCTTGAGCTTATATCCTGGAATATGCAGAGATGAATTTTTCAGGATCAGCATATTGGTAACTTGGTGAAAAGTTTATTTTGTGTTTTTAAAGTTGGTTAATTCCTTTTGTCTGATATGATTTTAAGTAGACTAGAGAGTTTTGCATAATGTATTTATTTTCTTGGGCCAGCCCCCTCATGTGTAATAGGATGCAGAGATAGATTTCCCATTTGCTGAAAGTTTTTTATAATTTTTTTAAATGTAGTTTAAATCCTTTTCATTCACATGATTTGAGAGTCAGAATAGTTATCGTTGTTTTGTTTGCATGGTGCATCTACTTTCTTTAAGCAGCTACCTTTGATATATGATGAAGGCCAGCCTTGGGTCAGCTGGCATCCTAGGGGAAAGAGTTGCATAACACACACACACACGACTCTGTTTTGGTCTACATATACAGTCCATGTGTGTGACTCTATTTTGGTCTACATATACAGTCCATATTACTTTTTGCTTCCCTTTAATCAAAGTTAGTCTTACTGTTAATTTTTTTTTTCACTGCATTTATTAATTCATTCATTCATTCATTCAACCCATTTTACGTAGGCAAGACTGCTGTCTGATAATTGTATAGTAAAGAATTGCTGGATGTGAGTTTTGAGTTTTTACCCTTCATTTCAAGGAAGAAATGAGTTTTATCCAAGGCTTACTGTTCAAAGTTAACCAAGCAACAGTGCATAATAATATAGAAGACAAGTGCTTGTGATAAATCATACCTGGAAATAGCACCTGCCTTCATGCACCACCTTTTAATGGTAGTCACTTTCGGTGTATCCTGTCTTGTGTTTAAGTACAGTTGAAAATTGAGAGAAATGACCACAGTCATATTTTAAGTCCACTGCTGTTATATGTATATGCAGCACGTCTCCTCATCCCTACCCACAAAAGGACATCTTATATGTACCCCTCTGATGTCACACTTGGACAAAACTGAAAAAACAAAAAGAATGTATTTGAGAGACTTATATAAACAATGCTTTTTTACTCACTACCAAAAGATACACTTGTGTACATCTGACGTTTCAGGAGAATGAAGGAAAACAAACAAAAAGTAATGTTTCCAGTTTACTTTGAGATAGTATATAGCTCCTGTACAAATGTGGGGACTCTTTGCTCCTTTGTACTTTGTGAGCAAAGTTTAAACAACT
>NC_056737.1:681657124-681727124 GCF_019279795.1 Protopterus annectens | reverse complement strand
ATCCATTTCTTAAAATTCCACAGTTTATATGTTGCTTGCCAGCTGTTTACATGTATTTGAAATGGAAATGTGTATTTTGGACATGCTTGATAGATTTAGTTCTGTTAATGCTTGTTTGTAAAACTGCACAGTAGATATTTAAGTAAAGCTGCTTAATGTTGTAATGTGAGGAAAAGGCATCTGAATGGGTTAGTGGATATCAAGACCTGTTTACATTAGGGCACTGTATTGTCTCTAGCAGAATATGTTTCATCGGTGCAGCACTTTTCTAGTTTAATCATATGTTTCATCTTCAGAGAGAAAATTATGCTTTCCAAAACTGTTCTGTTTAGAAAATGTCAATCAGAATAGCTAGTCTTCATTTATTTTGTGGCAGTGCTGAAGAATCCCATGCACTAATGTTTTTCTGGAGTGCAAAGATCCATAGGAGTGAAGCTTGAAGGTCTTCATCGTGCTTGACACACCCTTCTTGGCAAATTAGGATTTGGAATAATTTTGAATGCTTGCAGTTGTAAATGGTCTAGATAATGCTTTCAGTTTCACCTCTTCTTTCTTGGTCCTGCACACATGTACAGTATAAAGATGTGTACATATGTATAGGATTCCTTTAATGAGAAGCTCTGCAATACACACACAACAGAATATTTTCATGTAATCCTGTTTTGTAAATATCTGTTTTAGAATGCATTTCAAAGAGTAGTAAGTGAAAAGCTGGGTACACAGTTAAATTATTTGGTACAGTCTGTACAGGGAGCTAGGCAAAAACAGGAACACACACTGAATGAAAGAGAAAGATGTCTGTGGACTAGAATTGTTAAACGGAATTGCTAGCTTTTCCATCAAAGATTGGCAAGAAGGAAGGGTATGCCTCTGAGAGCTATATTTAGAAAGAATAAATGAAAAAATGGGAGTATACAAGGTAATTTGAGAAGGTGAGGTGTAAAGGTTGGAGCACTGTAAAACTTTGAATGGTAGACTGACAAAGCACAATAGTGAATATATAAGAATTTGGCAGTGAAAGTGAAACTATAGTTGGTTACATAGTGATTTGCTGATGTTTTTTGAAAGTACCTTGGCACTACAGCATGCAGTGCATAAACTCTTAAACAGCACCCCCCTCCCCCATCAAACATTTTGGTCATCCCATTCCTATACAAAGCTTTAGTTTTATAATTTGCGATTTCCGTGCACTGATGTCACTGAGGAAAAACAAGGAAATTTAACCTTGGTGATTTAGGCGTAGGCAAAGTATCAGTGTGCCCATTAAAGTCTCTCGTACAACAGAGGTGCATGAGCAAATGTGCCCATTTGAAGTCTGTGGACTTGGCTCACTTTACATTATGGTAATGCCCCAACTGGAGAAGCTAAATTTTTGGGTCGTGATTTCATTAAAAGTAGTTTACAAAGCTTTTTTAAAAAATGGCCCAAAAAAGTAAAGGGCAAGGTGGAAAATATATTGTGTGGCAATTGACTCATCGAATGTAGTGATATATTACAGAAACATCTGTGAATCACTAAGTAAAAGTTTTTGAGGCTGCACCACAGAATGCATTGTTTACAGAAAGTCAGAAAAATCATTTTTTGCCTAATATAACCAGAAGGGAAATGTAGAAATGATGCCTGTAGGACACTTGCTTGTGTCATAACTTTTGGTGGTACCAGAAATCTAACTTTTTTTTTTAAGGTCCAGATCCAAATAAATGTCAGAGGGATGAACAGGAGTAACCCCCCAAAAAAAAAAAAAAAAAAAAAACAAATCCATTTGGAGATCAGTTGTACTCTCTTAGAAGCAGTCAAGATGACATTCATATTCTGGCCATGTCAAGATTTTAAACATGCTGTTTAATAAAAACTTTAGGGTATGGTTAGTTCTTTGGAACCACTTGCACTCTGACGTGGAAAAAATACTTCCTTATTATAGCGGCCTTGGGCGATGCAGTGAATAACGGCCTTGGGCGATGCAGTGAATAACCACAAATGATTTGCCATTTAACCTTTTTATTAACCCAGACAAACACACATGCATACCATTTATGAATTCACGCATCTTACTACAACCAAAAAGGGCAAAACTTACAAGTGTGTGGCGACGTTTAGTATGCATTCTATAGAAATATTAAATGTACAATGTAAACTGAAAAGTTTCTGGATTTTTTTCTCTATTTTATGACATCTACACAAGCTTTTATTTTGCCACTAACTTTACGTACCATTGGCAATAGTCACTTATATAATCGGAACCGTTTGAAGCATTTTTTCTTTCAACCAAGTAAAATCTGCTCCAAGACATCACATGGCCATACAAATGTCCGCTGCTTTATAAAGTATGCCTCTAGTACACAGCTGCATGCAAACTGACAGTACACCTTAGCTTGCATATTAACAAGAAGTTATACCTAAAAATACAAATTACACATACTGTGCACTAAAAGACAACTTGCACAGTGTCAAATTATTATATGGAAACGTGCATAAAACTGAAAACCACACCCCTAGCGTTTTGCTCTGTCTGAGCAGCTGCATCCTAAGTTGGAGGCATTCAAAGGTTTGAAAGAATTCCCAGTGTACTTTGCTTCTGTGATACCAGGTAAAAAAATTGCCCAGTTAAGCATTTGTCTTCCCTGCTGTAAGAATTGTTTTACATACTGCCTCCTTATAGGTAATGCAGATATCAAAACATTCCCATGCCTCCTTGTATATAGTGTACATATCAAATCTTAATGTGTCTATAGCCCACCTACTTTTGTACATTTCTACTGTTGCAAAATTGTACATACGTGTATCTTGTGTATCTTGTCATGCTCATTTTTATACTACCTTGCACCTGACTCATGACCGAAAGAGTCTGATGAGTTTCCCTACCCTATAAACAAAATGAGACCGCTTTAATGATGGATGCTTGTAATTAGTAGATAGACTGAGGAATTGAGAGAAACTCATACCAGGGGATCAGAGACTGTCTTTGTAGAATGTAGTGACTATTGGTTTAGAGTGTTTGCATATCGAGAGACCATCTATGTCTGTTCAAGGTAAGAAAGTACAGTTGTGAAAGTAAACTTAACATAACAGTATATATTTGAATGATCACTACTGCAGTAGCTTTAGCTATATGGGTTATATCCTGCAATATGGTATAAAAGTTGTCCAGCTTCCTAAGCTTAAGGACACTTTTTTTTTTTTTTTTTTTTTTCTTTCTTAAGCAATATGGGTGAACTGGGCAAAAAATATCCTTTGCCTGTATAGTAAATACTGCCATGTGATGGCAGATAAAAACTGACCCCTTTTATTTCAGTGCAGTTTAGACTGGTGTACATTGGTGCAGGTTTTGTACAAATGCATTACAAGATGAAAACCCTGTGTGATGAAAGACCAGAACTTAAAACACACACTTGCACCCGCATGTTTCTTGCAATCAAGCTTTCTGACCAAACCACTTGCAAAGAGACTTGTGCCTAGAGTTTTTTTAAAAGGTGTATTTTATTGTAGGTAATGTTTTTAATGAAAAGTGCTGCAACCCAATTACAAGCTTTCGAACCTCCTAGCCTTATTGTTTGCAGAATTCTTCATACAGTGTATTCATTGAAACCAGTGTACATAGGGGTAAAGTAAAATCCTAATGTTAACTAATTCCAAGGGGATAGCAAGATCATTTTCTTGCAGCTTTCCAGTGTTTGAATTAAAGCCTATTGAACAAAAGAACATGTAGTCATAAATGTTGGGGAAGGGGTTATCTAAAGTATAACAGTTCGGCTGTATTGCTTGATGTATTTTCTGCATCATAAAATCACTGTCCTTGTCACTTTTCTCATTTTTATGAGAAGACATCTGCATTGTACTGTATAAGAAGCAAACTGATAATGACCACAGTCTTCTATAGTATTAATATTTATTCATTAGTATTAATATTTATTCATTTTAGGCTAGCCATCTGAAGTTATTTAGCTTTACATCTGTAAGACGTTTTTAGTGCAGCTTTCTTAGTACATTTTTTTTTAAATTTGAACAGATGTCTCAAAGTAGAATGTGCCCCTAAATATCTGATGTATTCCATGAATTTAGGAAATCCACTAAAGAGCATTGTTTTTCCTGCACAGTGTGCCGATGCCTCATTGCAGCTTTCAAAGATTGTGCTGATGTAGCATTTCTGGTTTCTTGTAGGTGTTTCACGTCTTTATAAATGAGTTCCTAATTATGTGCTTTAATCCTGTAGTCCACAAAGAATATTATGAGATTTCCTCCTTTATAAAATGAATACAACCCCTTAACGTGATTGCCCTTGTAGATCCTTGTGTGGCAAACTAAGCAAATGTAAGTGAATTTGAGTGTCACTAGAAGGAATGAGTTTTCTGGCATCTCCTCCTGGGTTGAGATGATACTAACCACTCTGAACTGGTGCAGTGAGAGTACTAGAACAAGGAAGAGTAAGGTAGTGAATTTGTATGGCACAAGCAGCGAGTTAGACTAAAACATTCCAGATTCATCCCGTTAATGTGCATACTACCTCTGCTATTAATATTTGAGTGACTTAAATCAGCTGTATGAAGGTTGACTTTCACCAAGTGCACTAGTCTATTTATATATATATATATATATATATATATATATATATATATATATATATATATATATATATATATATATATGATCATTTGGTCCTAAGGGTGTTTAGTACATGGTCATGATCGGTACCTGCCACAACAAATAAGCTTTACTCTGTACAGATGCATATCAGTTACTTGACCAAAATTATGGTACATATTTAACTCTTCCCCATTGTTTTCCAGAATGGAAAAGGGAGTAAATGGTTAATTCAGTGAGGTGAGAAAAATCTAGAATAGTCCACTGCATTCCAGTGCAGTCTTGCCAATTATTTTGTGCCTCACTTGTGCTGTCTGTTTTCCTCAGAAGTGGAAGAGGGGTAACTCTCCCCTATCAGCACCCTCCCTGCAAAAGTTTACAGTGCACTGCCACCAGTTACTAAAAAAAAAAAAAATCTCTGAGCTTTGTAATAAGCCGAACATTAAAATGCACATGGTGGTAATTGGCTCTGAGCAGTCTTCCTTCACTGGATGGATACCAATTATTATGCATACTGATAAAAACGCATACGCCCTTAAGTTGATAAACCAAGAGCTGCAAGCATTCAACGTCAGCTAATAAAGTTCATTATATTTAAAATGAAGCCTGTTTTTCTTTTAAAGTAAATATTGACACTGTACAGAAATTACCAGTGGAATTGAAAATAAAACATTCAAACAGACAAGGATGTGTTCAAATAACATATCCCACAACTAAATTAGTATCTGTTTTTGTTTAATGGCTAAAACTACATTGTGCACTTTCTACTGTAGACTTTAAAGCCCAGCAGTATTTTTTTCAGCGTCCTTGCAGGCCATACAATACAGCCTCAGAAACGTCTGTAGCTTCATGAATAAACTGTCAGCTCCTCTGTTTAGAAGTCCCAAAACAGGAATTGCTGTGACTCTGTTGTTTGTTTTAGGATTCCTTCTGTTCCACAGTTGCATACAGCTTGGGAAAGGCAGAGTGCAGTGTCTTAAGTAGCTACTGTCCCTATAAGTTATCATGATGTGACCTGTCCAGCATCTTGAAGTAGCAGACTTTACACAGTTAACTGCACGTTCATTAGGTAAGGTTTTAGTTTCACTCTTAAAATATGGCACACTTTTCTTCACATGCTGAAAAGGCAGCAAGTGCAACTCATCTTGGTCTTTTACTTGAACCATTGTTGGTACGCTTTTAATATGAATGAAATACAGTAATATTTTCCCATTTTATTACAGTTGTCCCTACAGTGCCCAAGGAGAATGTGTGTATGCTTAACAGGTACACTTGAGCATTGTTTTAGATTAAACTAATGTTTGGTTGTAACCTTAAGTTGCTTTAATTTTAATTGTTTTTGGTTAGAGCAATGTACTTGATAAATAAGCTTAATATCTAAGAATGAATAGTGTAAATTAAATTCCTGTTTGAAGTATCTTAGTAATATTATTTTAGTTTTGAATGCTTTTTAAATTGGTGATTTTTTGTTTTTTTCTTTTTCAGCGAACTTACACTCTAATAATAGAAGCTTGGGACTGGGACAATGAAACTAAGCTCGGTAAGTGTACATATATTAAATGTGTAAAATTCATGTGCTCCTCCTCTAGGTTTATATCCTAAATAGGCTGAGTAACTTTTAATTTGTAATCTGACTGAGACCATAACTGATGCATTAATCCAGGCTAGTAACTTTACTTCGGTTGAGCTAGGTTTATTCTGTGAATGTTTCCTGTGGTGTTCTACGTGGAATTGTTTCCAGGATGGCTTTAAACACTGATAGATAAGTATACATCTGTATGGGTCTTGAGGTGAGAAGTTCACATTTGCTACTCTTTGGTTACAGTGAGTTGTGTATAATGTGTTGACCCATTATTTTCCAGAATCTAAATAGATCTACCTAATTCTGTCTTCGCTTGGCTTCCTTGGGTGTCTGTTATGAATATAGTGACGGAGGGGAATTTTTCAGCAGCACTCCTACTTTATAGGACTGAAATATACTGAGGATTGTTGAATGGAAAACTACATTTGGCATTTTTCTAGAATCTAATCTCCACTTTCATACTTGCCTTGTGATATCTGAAGTACACTGTGGTTGAAATTCGTATTCATTTCTGGATTTGTTAACCAGGGTAGAACACTGATCCATATGGACAGTTTTCAGGTTCCGCCCTTATGTAAATGTACACACCTAAAAAAGGAGGCATACATAGAAAAGATAATATCCAGGGAATGTGAAGCTGATTACAAAACTGCGTAGGATGTGACTTTAACATAGTACATGATTGCAAATTTATATTTAGTAGCATTTAGATACAAAAAGGGAATCTGTAAATTCAGAGATGGCAAGGTAAATATTCTACTTTTTATACTAAGTGGAGATTGTGTTGTTAGAGTTGTGCAGCCTTCTCTTTTGAAGCATTTATATTTTGCTTGTTTAGAGAGAGGCCATTAGCATTCATCTCTAAATTCTTACAGCTGTTGAGCAATTTAAATTAGCATGTTGACAATAGTGTGTGTGTGTGTGTGTGTGTGTGTGTGTGTGTGTGTGTGTGGAGAGAGAGGGGGAAATCCATACAGAATGAGTTGTCTACAAAAAATATATTTTTAAGGCTTCTGCTAAGCATTGGTCTCTATTTTAGATTAGGTTCTCTTCTGTGTTTTCTTCTGGTAGGTTTTGGAGAAGAGAAGGGGCATGGATAAAATTGCCTTGCCACTTTTAGTAAATTTGGGTTTATATTCTTGTATGCTGCACATGGGAGACAGCCAAAGAAGAACACACACACGGTGGAAAAAGTAACATGCAAACATTTAGAGTTTTCAGTCTGGGTATAGCATTTCTTAAAATTGCTTTCATGTTGTTGGGTATTACAGTAAATTGATGATTGTTATTGGGCACCAGTTAGAATGCATACACAACTAATCAGAATAAGGGAAGATAACTAAATAACTCCCAAACAGGGGTAGGGACTGTCTGTTGAAATGAACTGGCTCTGTAAGTAACTGCTTAAACTGAGCAGACATCTCATTTTGTGGGTCTAGTGTGCATTTATGTGAAGCAAGGAGTACTTAACTGCATATCTGAGATGTGCATTGACAAAGTAGCTGTAATTACTGTTGTTTGGAGAGGAAATGACTAGCTGCTTGCTGTTTAGTCCTTCAAAACTAAAATGAATGAACAATGTGATTGACATGAAGCAGCTTGGAGTACTTCATTGTGTGGCAACTGTTTGTATGAAGCGGAGGTGAAATTCATTTTGACCATTGTCTTATCACAATCAGATGTTTGAATTCTACAAAGAAGTGACTGTTTGGTTTTGGTTGTCTGGATGAAAGTAACTGACCACCTTGTCATTTTCTCAGCTTAAAAAATAATTTTTCAAGATACAAGGTGTAAAATGCATTAGAGTATCTGTACATTCAGAGCTTGTGCATTGCTTGTGACCCGCATAGTTATTGGAGAAAAAATTGAAACATAAAATACCACAGTGAGAGAGAAAGTGATCTGGATGGTATGGTTAGGATATGCTAGATGGGAGCATGGCATTACTGAGTGATGTGTGAAAGGGGTAATGGGCATGGGGGGGGGGGGCACCTTGAGTCTTTCATCTAGGTTACAAGTTCTAAGTCTGGACCTTATGCAGACCTTATGAACTTGTGGCCAGTCATACCAAAGGTGTTACTGTTCAGGAACATTGATTTTGAAGAGTATTCATCTTGACACACTTAATAAAAAAAACAATACTTCAAACTGAATAGCACTGCATTCTAGTCTAGTGGTAAATGTGAGTATCCCACATGGTTCTGCAGACATGCTGAAATACATATCCTTTTACCTGTAAAACAATTTGAATCTAACCTAATTTTCTTTTATCTTTGAGTGACAAAATACAAAACTTTCCTTTTAATTATTTCCCCTTAAGTTTTATTTTAAAAACAGGTCTACCCTGCATACTGATTAAGCCTAATTCTCATTCATCAGACCCCCCCCCCCCCAAATTTTCCATTTTTCTGCATGGGTTCAAGGTGCCTTGTCGGTTGTTGCCATCTCTCTCATTTCAGTGCCACTCTTCTACTTTCTTCGACAGTCAAGCCTGTCTCAGGTCTTTGACAATCCATCGATCTCTTTGCTGGACACACTAATTTTTTTTCTTTAGTCTTTTTCTTGCCTGTCGCATATCATCTTCACCAGTTTGTCTTCTGTTTTCTTGCACATGTGCCTGAACCACCATAATCTATTATTTACCTTCTCTGCAATCTGAGATACTTGGGCTTCTACTCTGTCCTCATTTCTTACATCCCACAGTGTGTATCCTACCACCTGCCACAAGCACTTTGTCACTTCTAGCTTCCTCCTCAACCGGTCTGTCTTTGGCCAGGTTTCTGTACCATGTAGTAATACTGGTTGTACCACAGTTTTGTGCAGCTTTTCAATTGCTTTGGCATTCTTCTGTCACACACTTTCCCTGAGATTCTGTGCCAGTTGGCTGTAGCCCCTCTGATTATATCCAGCTTTGACCTTCTCATTTAGACTTCCCTGCTGCTAAACCACCCCTCCAAGATGCTTAAAACTGTTAAGTGTTCAACTGTTTTTCCTTCTGCTCAATTTTCAGATTTTTCTGATTTTCCTGTTTGCAGCCATTACAGATGTCTTCTCTCTACTCATTGTGCCTTCAATTTTGCATTCTGTTTTCTGTTTTATTTGATGAAGTTCTTGTTCAGAGACTACTTGTAATGCCACAACATGTGCATATGGCAGCCTTGATCTGCCCCCTCTGGCCTGTATGCCTAATGTAGCCTGTCATCAGTATGAAGAGCAGTGGGCGTTGAGGTGAATCCTGATGCACACCCACTGGTAAACACTTCTGTGAATCTGAAAAGTGTCAGCCTGCACTAATTCTACTAATGACACAAATTGTATGTACAAGGACCCAATGTTTCTGGGACTTCAAACCAACGAAGTACTACCCAAATAAGCCTTCTTGGGACCTTGATGTATGCTTTCTCCGAGTCTGGGAATGTCCAGTAGGACACTTTCCTCATCTCTAGTTTCTTCTCAACTGTCTGTCTTGCTACAAACGTTGGGTCAGTTGTGCTGCTTCCTAATGTAAATCAGAGCTGCTCATCTCATAATTTCTACTACTTTGCATATTAGTTATCACCCCTTCCAGAACTTTCATTCAGTATGACAGGAGTCTGAAACTGCTATACTGCTGTATACTGCCCATAGCTGTGAACGGCTCCTTTGTTTTTGTATACTTGACACTATAAAATAATTTTTCTGCGATTAGTCTAGAACAGGTCTTTCTTCCCATAATTGTATGAGGACCATCTATAGACATTTCTCCCCAACTCTTCTCAACATCTTGATCTTATCTAAACATCTTGATCATATCTACAATGAGCTTATCTGATCCTGCTGCTTTCCTGAATTTATTTTCCTTGGTGCTGTTTGTGCTTCCTTTTAAGGTGGGACCCGTCTTTCATTATGGGCTGTGTAGAGGGCAGTACAGCTTCTGTGGGTGTTTTTTTCATTTAGGAGCTCCTGGAAGTTATTTTCCATCTGCTTGAATGTCTTGTATGGCTGCTGAGCAGGCTTCTGCTGGCATCCCTTATGCCTGATGAGTGCTTTCTTTGCCTTGCAGCCTGATAGATGTTCTTCGTGTTTTACTGTTGCAGTCATCACACTTGGGTTTATCTGCCTGCAGGTAGCCCTCAGTTGGCCCGAATACCAGAGACTTTGTATTTCTGCGTCGGATGCTGTTGCTCCAGGACTGACGTCAGGGTTAATAAAATTGATATCTTTACCTCCCTCTACAACCACCAGCTCAGCAAATTCTGCACCAGGAACCCTCACAGCAGGGCCTGGAAAGTGGATGCCCTTTCTTTTCAGTGGGAAAATCTCTCAATCTATGCCTTTGCCCCTTCTCTCAAGAGTATTACTCAAGACAGGACAGACCAAGGGCAATTCTGATTGCCCTGGCGTGGCCACTCCTGCACAGCCTGTCACCGATGCCACCCTGACACCTACAACAGAACCCAACCCTGCTGTCTCAGCAGGATGGATATATTTTGCATCCGCAACTGCAAACCCTACATCTTGTAGCCTGGCTTATTCTTTGAATTCTCCCAAAGCAACCTTAAGCAAAAAGGTGCTGGATGTCATTCTTGAAGCCAGAAGACGCAGTACAAGAAAATCCTATGCTGATTAAGTGGAAAAAGGTACTGCTCCTGGATTCAATCTAAAGGAGGGGGCACAACTCTGCCCTCCCTGCCTCTAATCCTGGATTACTTAGCAGATTTACTCCACAGAGGCCTGTTCTTCTCCTCCATTAAGATACATGCCTCAGCCATTTCGGCTCATTACAGCAGAGCCAACTCTCTTCTCGCACCCTCTTATCAAACAGTTCCTGAGAGCCTGAGAGGGGCAAACGACTTAAGGCCGCCCAGGAGAGCACCCCCCCCCCCCACTTGGGACCTTAACCTTCTACTGGAAAAGCTCACGTTTCCCCCTTTGAACCCGCAGCATCAGCAGAGTTAAAATTCCTCTCTTGGAAAACAGCCTTGCTTGTGGCCATCACTTCAGCTAGAAGAGTGTCTGAGCTACAAGCACTTATTGCTGTGGAATCCTTCATTATTTTCCATGCTGACAGAGTTTCCCTCAGGACTAACCCTTCCTTTATGCCTAAAGTGGTGTCCGGCATGGCTCTAAACCAATCCATCCATTTGCTAACTTTCTTCCCTAATCCTCAGAGTAAAGGGGAAAGGATCCTGCACTCCTTGGACATGCACAGACAGCTCAGATTTTACCTTGATAGGACTAAGCCCTTCAGAAAATCTGACCAGCTTTGCAACAGGGGTAGAGGATAAAGCCATTTCAAAACGGTTTCCAAATGGGTAGCACACTGCATCCATTTCTGCTAAAAGTACAATGGGGAAACCAACCTCTTAGGGGGTCAGAACACCTTCCACTAGGGCAACTTCTACCTCTACAGCATTTCTCAGTGGAGTCCCTACCAGGGACATCCTGTAAGCTGCTACCTGGAGTACTGTATACACCCTCACCAAGCATTACTACCTGCCTATCTTTTCCAAATCCAGGGCAGGTTTTGCAACAGCAGTCCTGCAAGGCATACTAGCCAGCCCTAACTCTTCTTGACTGCCTCCACCCTTTTTCAGCTTTGGGAATCCACGCAAGTGTGATGACTGCAACAGTGAAACGCGAAGAACATAGTACAGTTGTGTACACTTACCATAAATGTAGATGTTCGAGTGTATCCACTGTTGCAGTACTGGTTTCCCTCCCTCCAGCCCCCTGGATGTGCTCATCGTGTTACACTGCTGCAGTCATTACACTTGGGGGTTATCCTGCCGTCAGGCGGTCCCGCAGTCAGCCAGAGTTCCAAAGTCTTGGTCCGGCGTCTGTTGCTGTCGCTTCTTCCCTGACGTCAGTGCGCCAGGGGTATATAAGATGCATCAGATGACATTTTCTTCAGTCTTTCTTGCCACGCGGTGCCGAAGCAGAAGCAGTTAGCAAGTGCTGGTCGGCCAACTCCTGAGATTTTCGAAGTCGAATTTCAGATCCGAAGTCTTCAATAAAGCTAAGTACCCCGTTGTGGAAACTTTTTTTTTCTTGCCTCAGACCGATGTCAGAAAAAGTTAATTGTATTTCTTGTGGGAAGCAAATACCTCATAAGGACTTCCACTCTTACTGTATTCCATGCCTAGGCCCTAATCACGACATCACTAGTTGTTGGTTTTGTGCTAGATTTAACAAACGCACTATAAAAAGACGTTTTGATTTTGCTTTGCACTACTTTGGCCGAAGGTTCGATTATACTATGCCGTCTGATCAACCGACGACCGCAATTCCGAAAAAACGCAAGACAAGGATAAAGACTGGCATCTGAGGTCCAAAACTGACGACGAAACCTCTTCTAGGCCATTCGCCGGTTCTCAGTGAGGCACTTTCGCAGCCCCTGACACCTGCTACCTCAGAGCCACAGGCCACCTCAGACTCCCATGTGGAGACAACTAAGCCTCTGGAAACTCAAGGTATTGGGCCTGCGGAAACTAATCCCTCAGATGGGTCTGGAGCCGCTGAGCAGGCATCGGCTTCTAAGGGTGTTTTCAGACCGTCACAACTTACCATTAAAGCAACAGCTGAGACAAAAATACCATTAACAGCTGAGACAAAAATACCATTAAAGACAAAGAAGCAAGTACAACATTCTCCTGGACAGTCCTCCATGCCTAAGAAACAGATGCTTAAAATGTCCGAAGACCTCATTACTCTAATCAGGGGTTCCCATCCCCCTCCTGAGAAAAGGCCTAGGCAGGATACAGACTGATTCCCTGATCAGGTTTCCATTTCCTCTGATTCCTCTTCAGACCAGGGATACTCTCTACCCCCCCCCTCCCATGAGGACTCTGATGCTGAAGAATCTATCCCTTCAGCCTCTCCTCCTGAGGATTATTCTTTTGGGGAAACTTTACATACCATGAGGGAGCATTTCCATTGGGAAAGTCAGGATTATTCAGAATCCAAGAAAAGACTCGGGGATTTCCTTTTATTGCTTCAGCACAGGCCCCTGGCTATTCCGCCTGTGCGAGATATTGTGGATGATGTGTTCTCTGAATCCAGCTTATCTCCTGATTCTTTGCCCCCTGCACCAGCCAAGCCAGATAGGTATTATAGAGTCCCTGACTCACAAGTTTCTTTGTATAAACCCTTCTGCTGATCCAGATCCAGAAACTATTTGCTAGGGTCCAAAAGGCGTTAAGGCTTCCATTGCAAAAAATCCAGTACCCTCTGACAGAGATTCCAGAGCTTTGGATAGATGGGGGAAGAAAGTTTACACTTCAGCAACTTTAGCAGTAAGGGCTTTAAATTGCCAGTTTCACATGCAGTTACAGGTTCTGTGATTCGAAGACATGCTTGGTTAAAAGAACAGAGTTTACCTGATCATGTTAAGGCAAAATTATTGGATGCTCCTTTACAGCATGATACCTTGTTTGGTGTTAAGGCAGAAGAGGTGTTAAAGAAAATGGAGGATAAAGCTAAATCTATGCGGATTTCTTACAGGTACAGCCACCTCGATTTAGCAGAAGTTGGCCAACAAAGAAGTGGTCTTTTCCAGTGCCAGACAGGCCACAGAGAGGCAGATACAGACGCCCAAGAGGCAGATCTCAACCCCAAGGCTCTAACAGACCACGACAGTGGGGCACCTCAACCCCAAAAGGAGGTGAGGACAAGTCTCAACCTTACAGGAAACGGTCCCAATGACTTTCCCCTTCGTACGCCAAGCACTTTCCTTTTGGTAGCCCCCTTAGGGGGAAAACTAGCACTGTTTTCTCAAAACTGGCAAACCAATCACCCAAGACAAATGGGTTCTGAATATTGTCTCAAGGTTACATGTTCTACTTTCATACTTTACCAAGGCTAAAAGGAATGCCAGACCTGCCACAAAATCAATGGGCAGAGGCACAAAAACAAATTTCAGCCCTCATGGACATGAGAGCTATTCAAAAATATTCAAAAAGTACCACAACAGGAACAAGGACAAGGATTTTACTCAAGACTCTTCCTGGTCCCCAGAAAGGACAAGGCCTGGAGGCCCATACTAGACCTTTCAATTCCAAATACTTACCTGGATATTCCGAAATTCAAAACGTTGACATTACAGCAGCTTCTACCCATGCTTGGCAAGAAGGCTTGGCTTGTTACTCTGGACCTCAGAGGCATACCTGCATGTCCCTATCAGACAAAATTGCAGAAGATACCTCAGATTCAAAGCTGGTATAATGCACTACCAATTCTCTGCACTGCACTGCCCTTTGGCTTATCTACTGCGCCCAGGGTCTTTATAAAGTGCCTGGCACCAGTAATTGCATTTTGCAGACAAAAAGGAATTGAAATATGTCCATACCCGGACGACTGCCTCATTCAAGCAGAGACAAAGGACATTCTTCTACAGCATCTGGCGTGTGTAAAAAGGTTGCTAATTTCTCTAGGGTACACAGTAAACGAAAAGAAGTCAAAACTAGTGCCCTCACAACAGATTATATTCCTGGGTGCCATCTTAAATACAACTGCCCAGATGGCTTATCTCACGCCAGACAAACAAGTTCAACTAACTCAATATTTTCAATTACTGGCAGAAAAGTCCCATCTCCCTGCAAGAAAAATTCTGCCGGCCCTGGGATTCATGGCATCCTGCATACTACTAATACCATATGCCAGACTGCATATGAGGAAATTACAATGGTACCTAAAAGGTGTTTGGACTCAACACTCACAGTTTAGAAACAATAATACCAAAGATTCCCTGCCTACAACAGGTGTTTCGATGGTGGGCACAGACATGTCACCTAAACAAGGGTCAGCCTTTTACCCTACCCACAGCCAGGCAGACTCTAACAGATGTTTCAGATTACGCCTGGGGGAGTACACCCGGCAGGAAAATGCATTCAGGGCAAGTGGACCACAGACCAGATGCATCTTCACATCAATAAAACAGATGTTGGCTGTTCAAAATTCTCTAACAGCTTTCAAGGACCTTCTGCATCCAAGACAATTATTATTAAAGACAGACCACACCATAGTAATGTGGTACATAAACAAGCAAGGGGGCACTCATTCTTATCCCCTATGCAGGCAAGCCATGACCTTGTGGAACACAGCTCTAACGTATCAAGTTCATCTGCAAGCACAATTCCTGCCAGGAAAGAAAAATACTCTGGCAGACTAAGCAGAAATATCATGGACCCTCACGAATGGAAATTGAATCCACAAATCTTCAAAATGGTAAAGCAAAAATGGGGATGCCCAGACATAGATCTTTTTGCCTCCCCACTGAATTGCCAACTACAAAAATTCTGCACAAGGACTTATCACACACAAACATGGAAAGTGGATGCTCTCTCGTTCACCTGGAAAAGCCTAAAAGTTTATGCCTTCCCACCACTGCCTCTCCTTTCAAAGGTACTCCTAAAAGCAAGACAAGAAAAACGATGATCCTGATTGCGCCAGACTGGCCACGCCAGCACTGGTACCTAATCTTAAAGAACTTGGCTCAAGGCCCACCATGGATTTTGCCTCAAATTCCACACCTTCTGACTCAACAAAACAATCCGATCCTGCACGGTCAGCTCAAAACCCTAAACCTGGCTGCATGGCAGATTCATTAGTCAAACAGACAACACCTCTCTCCAAAGCTGTTATGGATGTCATTTTGGAGGCCAGGAGACCTAGCACCAGGAAAGCTTACTCAGAAAAATGGAAGAGATTCTGCGCCTGGAACCAGGCTCAAAGCCTTGACCCTCTTTTACAATACTTAACTGAGATGCTGGACAAAGGCCTATCCTTCTCCTCAACTAAGATCCACGCCTCTGCCATTGCAGCACATTACAACACGGATCATCCTTTATTCTCTCATCCCTTGCTAAAGCAGTACCTCAGAGGGGCTAAAAACATAAGACAGCCCCAGGGAGCACCAACACCAATTTTGGACCTCCAATTTCAGTTTTGGAAAAACTGACCCTGCCACCTTTTGAGCCAGCCAATACAGCCAATCTAAAATTTTTATCCTGGAAAACAGCTCTGCTCCTGGCAGTAACTTCAGCACGAAGAGTCTCAGAGCTACAGGCATTAATGGCAGTGTAACCTTTCATAATTTTTCATCAGGATAGGGTTTCTTTAAGGACAAACACTACCTTTATGCCAAAGGTGGTATCTAGTGTGGCTCTTAACCAAACCATCCATTTGCCAACTTTTTATCCAAACCCCCAGAATAAAGGGGAGAAACTTCTGCACTCTTTGGACATACACAGGCAGCTACGCTTCTACTTGCTCAGTTTTCCTGAAAGCTTTTGTTTTGTCCAACTGTTTGTAGCATATGCTGCAGGATCACAGGGCAAGACTTATCTCAAAGCAGACTATATCCAAATGGATAGGACACTGTATTCAACACTGCTACACACAGCATGGAAAATCAGTCCCTAATAACATTAGGCCACATTCCATCAGGGCAACAGCCACTTCAACAGCCTTTCTCAGCGGAGAACCTACCAAGGAAATTTTGGAGGCTGCAACTTGGAGTTCAGTGCACACCTTTACCAAGCATTACCACTTGCCTCTTTACTCTAAATCCAGAGCAAGATTTGCCACTGCAGTTCTGCAGAGCCTCATAGCTAATCCTAACTCTTTATAGACCAGCCACCCAACCTTAGCTTTGGGATTCTACCCAAGTGTAATGACTGCAGCAGTGTAACACTATGAACATAGTACAGTTTTGTACCCACCATAAATGTAGATGTTAGAGTGTTCACACTGCTCCAGTCCAGGTTACCCTCCCTCCATCACCTCTGAATTAGCTGGACTTATCTATACCTTTCTATCTTATACAACCTTTGTGGTGTATTTGCTTGTAACTGAAAGTTTTATTAGCAATATGTATTGCCTACCTACTTGGGGGCACCTGACATCTGGGGCAAGAAAAACTGAAGAAAATGGCGTCTGATGCATCTTATATACCCCTAGTGCACTGATGTTGGGGAAGAAGCGGCAGCAACCGACGCCGGACCAAGACTTTGGAACTCTAGCCGACTGCAGGACCGCCTGATGGCAGGATAATGTAATGACTGTAGCAATATGAACACTCGAACATCTACATTTATGGTAGGTACAAAACTGTACTTTTCTCTCTCCTCTCTATGGCTATTACTCACCCTTTCAGGGGTATTGGTATTTACTTTTTACTGATGGTGTTTTCCCCACCATAACTTGGCTCCCTATTTGAGGCAAGAAAAACTGATGTAATTGTTTCGGCTGCCTGTTTTATACCCCCTGACGACCTGACGTCAGTCCTGGAGCAACAGCTTCCGACGCAGAAATATGAAGTCTCTGGTATTCGGGCCGACTGAGGGCTACCTGCAGGCAGATAAACTCTAACATCTACATTTATGGTAAGTGTACACAACTGTACTTTTTTGTGCCACCTGCTGAGTCACTTTCTAGAAGCAGGGCCTAATTGTTACGGTTTAACTTTTTTATTTTTACTGTGGCAGAAACTGCAAACATTCAGTATGTTGCAGACGTGTCAGTATTCCTTATGTGGATTAGGTCTAAAATTGGCCTTGTTGGCTCACCATAATACAGATGGAAACCCGGAGGAGTATATATTAAACAAAGGCCTTTTTTATTCAAAGAAGGTAATATGTTTCTTTTAAAATAATACAAGATGGCAGTGTCATGGGCAATTTATGTTTTGCCAACTGTGTTGGAGACTGTGGTCTGTTCACTTTGGTTGCTCACTTTTGAGCAAACAGTACCTCTCATCATGGGCAAAATTCAAATTACAGACTCCCTGCCTTGATGTAATGCTTAAGCAGACCAAACCACCTTATGATCAGCATCAACCAATCATAATTCTGTGTTTTTTCTTGCAAGTTAGTGCAGTTATACCTCAATTTATATGTGCAAAATGTTAAGCAGTGCATTAAAGCTTTACCATTCAGTTGGTGGATCATATACCCATGCTGCAGTGGGTGACTTGTTGGTTGAACTTTCAGCTACCCATAACATTCCACCTTAGTATGCATGTATCATTAATCCCTTTCATTATGACTTCTGTAAAGAGTGTCCACTGTTGAAGTATTTGATGGAAGAATTCACCCTCTGCCTTCTGCTTTCCTCTAACAGTACTCCGCACCCTTGTTCTTGCTGTGTTAGCTGAATTTGTGTTGCTGTAATGTGTCTTTTTTGCAGTGCAGTTGTGACATTTGCAAATAACTAATTATCACACAGTTCCACTCCAGAAGGTGCTATAAGGACATTTGACTGTAATAGTTGAGACATGTATTGCATGTAATATTTATGCAAAGTAATGGTACTTTATTTACTTTTGTTTACTATGTTTAAAAAATAAAGTAAGCATTGTACAAGGTAAAATAAACAAGTTCATAGAGCCATGCGTTGACAGTACAAAGAATAACTCGGTAAAAACTGGAGTAAGACGGGAATATAAGAATTATAAAAACTTCATAGACTCCCAGGGTCCTCCTAAATGAGTCCTTGGTGTCGCAGCAAGATTGGTGAATTTTAGCTTATTCCAAAAGACTAGTGTCAAATAAGCAAAAGAGAACCTGACACGGGTGAATCCTAGGACTAGCTAGTCATCCTTTACCTGGAAACCTAAGTGACCTAGCTGAAATATTGTGAACCCTGAACCCGTTCTGATAGGCAGGACCCAGCTTGCATAGGAAGATAAAGAACAGTCCCAGAAAACAGACCTGGCCACAACTGGCAGTCAATGCAGTTCTGTCAGCAGTTAGAGTAATATGACAGCAAACGTTTCTTCATTCTTGTTACCTTTATTTATTGCTCTGTGCTAGCGAAATGTAGTGCTTCATGTACAAGTATGATCATCTTGTCTGGTATGGTGTTGATTAGCTGGTGGCCTCTAATCCAAAGAGTTAGGAACTCATGAGGCACATAGCACATAATCAGTAATGTTTTTCTTCATCTTAATGCAAGCATCTATGCATTCACCAACATCTTGCCAGCAGTGTTCATAATGTTTAAGCTGCATAAACCCCCCTGTTTTAGTCTGCGAAAACAAGGTTTGGCATAAAATTGTATATGAAGTGACCATTTCAGTTTCAACTGTCCGTATTTGTATGATGCACATTTCTTGCAGTTATTGTTAATTGAATGCTATGTATTCTTTTCGCTCATTTCAGTTTCCTAGTGATGCAAATAGTAAACTTCGCTGATGGTAGGATTTTTCAGTCTAATTTATTTCTTTGCATTTGCATTGTGATTGTTTCAGTACTGCTACACTGATTTGGAAAGCAGAGTCATTTAATCTATTTGTAGTTTATACCTTTTAATTAAACAGAACTTCTGTGTAATTGGCTTTAATCGGGAGCACTTTATAATTTCGAACTCGAGACTATAAAATCAAATGTTTACAATAGCGAAAGTTCATAATCGCAAAGTTGAATGTCTCGAATTCGCGGTTATGGCCTTGCGCTACGTAATGTCCAGGATTGTGTGTTGATGGTGCACGGTGCCGTGTGTGGAGCTAAGCGTTATGTCAGGTAAGTGAGTGTTTTGTAAGGGTTTTGAGTGGGAGTTAGTGTATGTGAGTGTGCTGATATGTTTGTGTGTGTGTGTGAGGGACTGGAGAATGTGGGTTTGCTTTTGTTTCCTGTTTGTGCAATCTCTGAGTTAGTATATATAAGTAGAGGGGTGTGGGGGGTGCAGCCCTCCACTTTTGTTGTGATGTGGGTGTTGTGGTGTATGTATTGGTGTAGTGTGTGCGGTTTGTTCAGTGTTTTGAATTTCGCGGTTTTGAGTTTGGGGTTTTGTTTCAGTGTTTTGTGGATTCGGTTTCATGGTCTCGAGATAGTGAAATTCGATATTTCAGTATTTCGAGATTATGAAGTGAATTCCTTTAATCCTATGTTGTATCGGTAGTCCTAATAATTTATATATTGACATTTAACTGGTATAGTCAGACTGGGTTACGTAACCCATTTGCAGAGGAGACCCGCGGAGAATAGCTCTATAACTTGATATAAAGATTAAAATACACAGACATGTAGGTTAATGCTCTACGATATGCATAATGTACAGCAAGAAATTGCAGTTGCAAGATTTACAAGATCATAAGGCTTTTGAAGCATTATACAGTGAAGTATAGGACTGAGCAGGGATTGACAAGATTTTACAAGATATTATAGTATTGTTGAGTCTTAAGATCTGAAGTAGTTGTCTTCAACCTGTGAGTTCCTGGATCCATCTCTGATCCAACTCTGCTGCATATCCAGCATCTGATCCATGCTCAAAGCTCCTCCCCTTACCCATAATGCTCCTGTCTCCTTCCTCCCTTCAGATCTTGTTTGCAGAGTTTGTCCACATCGTGATTCATGCTCTGCTGCAAAAGTAGTGGTAAATGCTCTTTTTTTGGTCAAATCTTTTTTCTCTGCTGCTTTCTACCTCTCCTACACGCTTTACCGTCTGTGTAAAAAAAAAAAAAAAAACTATATCAATCTCTCTCTCTCTCTCTGTGTGTGTGTGTGTGTGTGTGTGTGTGTGTGTGTGTGTGTGTGTGTAATATATATATATATATATATGTGTGTGTGTGTGTGTATATATATATATGTATATATATATATATATATGTATGTATATATATATATATATATATATATATATATATATATATATATATAGATATAGATATTTCTTTCCCCTTTATCTTTCTGTGTATGTGGTCTGTGTTGGACCTAGGTTGGGACATGTCCAAAGCTCCAAAAACCTGGCTTCAGAAAGTGCACAGTGTGGGGCCATAAGCTCTCCCCAGCCGATGGCCACACTCTGTGTGTAGTTTGTCTTTGGGGCAGCCCGTCTACAAACCTCCTGTTTCATCTGTGCCAGGTTTAATCCCAGAGGACTCATGGACATGAGAAACAAACTTATTTTGAAAGGCCTTCTTACCTCTTTGTCCTGCGGGACTAAAGACCCTAGCACCCTGGCCTCTGCCCCTGCCTCCTCCCCGGTCTCTTGGACTCAAACTCCTGCCAAAAGGACAGGGGATGGAGACGAGTCTTCCAGAAGGGATAGGCCAAAGAAGCTATCCCCAAATCGCTCAGCTTTGGCCGAGCCTCCAGCTAAAATTGCATCGGCTCCAAGGCCGGAGTCTCCCAGACTCCCTTCTCTCAGGGGCCCAGGACCCGGTCGCTGGCTCAGGCTTCTCCTCACCGCCCCTCCAGACTGATATCGGTCGCCTCCTCCTTGCATTCCACCCGGAGCCTTAGTGAAGCGGAGATGGATAAGATGATGTGGAAGTTCATCCACACCCAGATACAGATACGAGTCTTGCCTCCCCTTCTCCCTCCTGAGCGGGGAGCATGCAGCCCTTTTTCAATCCCATTACTCCTTCTCCAATCTGACCTCCAGTTACGGAGCCTTTGGATCCGAGGACACTCAGTGTCGAGGGGCCAGCTTCGATGTTACCTTGTACCTCGACAATGGCCATGGCCTTGAGGAGGTCGAATCAGACTAACTCAGAACCGGCAGGCTCCCAGAGGTGTAGCCTCAGCGTCTGATGCGAGGGGTTGGTATCGGCTCTGAGGTTTTCGGAGCAGAGCCTTCCCCTTGGTATCTCAGTGCCTGCAGGTTCGGCCCCAACTCCCTAGTCTAGTTAGTGTGTGATGGCTCCTCCTATTGTCCTTTGTCAGGGTGTCCATTCCCTTTCAACTTTCAGTGTGGTAGAGAGGGTTCTCTTTATTTCGAGACCCTTGATCATCTCATCTTTGGAGTCTGATTTGGCGCGCTCTCTTTCTGGAGTGGATCCAGCCATTCTGCCATCTCAGGGACAGCCTGCTGCCTCTTTGCCTCAGGATGCTCTCTCTTGGGAACAGCAAGACATTGGTGAGTCATCCCCAGAGATCCCAACTGAGGAGGTTCCTCGCAAACGCACATGCAAAGGAGGCACTTGGACTCCCCACCAGAGTTTCTCACCGAAGACACCGATTTGGAGGAAGTGGAAGGTTCCCCCCCGATCACACCCCCCCCCCCCCGAGGATGTCTCCTTTGGAGACATCATGGAACGCCTTCGCCAGCATGGGAGGTGGTCTGCTCAAAACGTACCTCGGACAAATCTGTGTTGCTGGAGGCATTTGGCGCAGGACCATCTACTTCCTAGGTGTCCCCTCACGCAGATCCCTTAGTGGAACTCATCACATCTTGAGCATGGAAGGAACCAGAGACGGTGGAGCCCTTTCCCAAACTCCCCAACAAGGTTTTGAGCCCCGCCTCGGACAGATCATACTGGCGTAAGGGATCCCCGGTTGATGCTATGGTGGTGGCTCTGCTGTCCATCCCCCTGACCAGGAGTTAAGGGTGATGGACTGTTTCAGGAAGCGGGTGTACTCTTCAGTGACCTTCCCTGTTCGGGCACTCAGGCACATGTGATTTGGCTGCAGTGAGACCTAGTGAAAGAGATCGCTGAGTCAGCCTGTGGGTCTATCGACAGAGGGCACAAAGGTGTTTTCTGCTCATATGGCCACCCTAAATTCAGTGGTGTATACCTCTATGTGTCTACTCTTCCATGCCACCGAGGGAGCTGCTAGAGTACAGACCTCTATGCGTCTACTCTTCCATGCCACCGAGGGAGCCGCTAGAGTACAGACGTTACCATCAGGCGACATGCCTGTCTCTGGGTCTGTCAGTTCTCTGAATCCTTTAAGGCGTCATTTCCCAGTGCCCCGTACGACGGTTCCTCCTTTTTTGTTAAGTCAGTACTTGGTACATTAGTTCAGAGTGAGAAGGATGGGAAAATGCTGTCTGCCGTTGGGATCTGCTTCTCAGCCCCTCAATGATCCTTCTCTAGGAATCGGCGAGGGACCAAGAAGATGCGGTTCCGAAAATCAGAGTTTTCCCCGGGGCACTCAGGACTCACCTTCCCCCAGAGGCAGAGGGGGATTTGATAGATGGTGCCCTAGAGGCAGATGGGGGTCCTAGAAATTATGGGTCTCGAGAGCCTTTCTCTGACAGACCTGCCCAGCAACCCTGAAGGGTTGCCTGGCTGCTCGTCCCTGGAAGCAGTCGGAGGCTGTCTTTCACTACACCTAACGGAGTGGGAGTCAGTCACAAAAGATCATTGGGTGTTGCAAATTATATCCAGAGACTAGTCACCTCCACCCACGCACAGGGAGGAGGATACAGCACTGGAGATCACAAAGCTGCTAAGAGAGTGAGTCATCCAACCCGTTCCCCCTAGACCACTCCAGATCAAGCATTTATTTTAGGTTTTTTTTGGTGCCAAAGAAAATGGGGGACCCAAGACTCATTTTGAATCTTTCCACCTTGAACCGGTCAGTGGCCAAGACAAAGTTCCTGATGGTCCCCCTTCAATCTATCCTGCCCTTCCTGCACGAGAATGATTGGATGTGCTTGATCGACCTCCAGGATGTATACTATCACATCAAAATGGACGGTTTCTCCACTTCTGGCTAGGAGCTAATCATTACCAGTTCAGAGCACTTCCCCTTGGTCTCAACACAGCTCCCAGGGTGTTTACCAAAGTGATGTCTGTAGTAGTAGCGGTTCACCTGAGACTCCAGGGCATACAGGTATTCCCCTACCTGGATGACTGGCTCCTCGCTGCCCTTTCCAGGCATCAACATTGTCAAGCAAGATATTCATTTCTTCTCCTAGCCTAGAGTTTAGGCATTACTTTCAATCTCCGTAAATCATCTTTGGCCCAAGTCCAAATGTTAGACTTTATTGGGATGCACTTGGACACAGTTCAAACCAAAGTTTTTCTTACTCCAAAAAGGGCGTGCACGCTGAAGCTACATGTGCTTTGCATTCTTAAAGTCCAGTTTCCAACAGCGGAGATGGTATTAAGTGCATTGGGGTCCATGACAGCCACGATCAATCTGTTACCCTTGGTGTGCCTTCACCTGCGGATTTTTCAGTGGACCTTGGTAGTACAATGGTCCTTTTGTTAGACCTTTTGTTGACTCACCCTGTTAGAATCTCATGAGTGTGCAGGGATTCCCTTCTGTGGTGGTTTCATTCCTAGGATTCATTCCTTGGACCTTGTCCGGGGTCATTCCTTTCTTCCACCTTTCCCCAAGGTCACAGTGAATGAATGCCTTCCAGCTAGGGTGGGGGACACTGTTCGAGGAGAACAGTTCAAGGTATGTGGTCCCCCTACGAGACCAGATTGCATATCAGCATCCTGGAGATGAGGGCGGTGCTTCTAGAGTTGCAGGCTCTCCATACCAGTCTTCCCACAGGAACAATTGCTGTCCAGATGGGCAATGTCTGTGGTCTGGTGCATCAGCAAGCAGGGGGGAACCAGATCTTATTCTCTATGTTGCAAGGCCATGAGAGTATAGGAATGGGTGATCTCCATTGGCCTTTTTCTGGTGGGCAACGCATATCCCGAGGAGGTCCAACATTTCTAGTGGACAGGCTCAGCAGATCTATTCTGATGCCTCATGAGTGGTTTCTGATTCCTTCAGTAGCGGATCAGATCTTTCACTGATGGGGGGTCAGCCTTGCTGCAATCTCTTCGCTTTTCCTTCCAATGTGAAATGCAGTGAGTTCTTCGCTCTCAACCCCCCATCGGGGGAAGCCCCCAGAGATGCTCTGATTCATGCTTGGCCCCCCTGGTCTTCTGTATGTTTATCCTCCTCTTCCCTTAATACCAAAATTCCTTCAGAAAGCTTGCAGGCTGGGGAGCCTAGTAATCCTCATTGCCCCATTCTGGCCTCACCAAGTATGGTTTCCCTCTCTGTGGTCTCATCTTGTGGCTCCACCATGGATGTTGGATCCGATCCCAGATCTCATCTCTCCCCTCAGGGATTCCCCATCCAGACCTGGACAGTCTAAAGCTCACTGCTTGGCTGCTCCAGTTTCCATGATGGTCCGGACTCCCAGCTTATCCTCTCCTGTCAAAAGAATCCTGGTGGCTGCCCATAGGTCTTCCACCAGAAGGGTATACTCCAGCAAATGGAGACTTTTTTTCAGTGTGGGCTTCGTAACGTGCACTAGACCCTTTCACTGCTCCTGTTTCTGCAGTGCTGGAATTTTTGACTGGGATTTTTCAACAAGGTGTTGGTTTTTCCACAGTCAAAGTTCAACTTGCTACAATTTCTAATCATCATGTGGGGGATAATATGGTTTCCTTAGCATCTTCTAAGCTTTGCAAGGCCTTTCTCAAAGGTACCTTTCTCCTTTGACCCCTGGTGAAGGACACCACGCCACCATGGGATCTTGCGTTAGTACTACGAGCCTTAGTTTTTCCCCCTTTTGAACTTGCAGCTTTGGTAGATTTGCAGTTTCTGTCCTGGAAGACTGCTTTCCTGGTCGCCATTACCTGTACCGGGAGAGTTTTGGAACTTAAAGCTCTGTCGATCAAAGCCCCTTATATGATTTTTCATAAGGACATGATGTCCTTGCGCACTAATCCATCTTTTCTTCCTAAAGTAGCTTCAGAGGCTAACATTAATAAAGTGATCAATCTCCTGGTCTTCGCATTTATTGGATGTGCACAGACCGTTGCGTTTCTACCTGCACAGGACAAAAACCTTTCATTAATCTGATCAACTTCTCATTTCTTACTCTAAAACCTTTTTAGAGAAAACCAATATCTAAAGTTACCATTGCCCGTTGGATTTCCAAATGGTATCCTTCAGGCATATTCTGCCAGGGGGATTTCCCTGCCAAGCCATGTGAAGGTACATTCCACCAGATCTATGGCCACAGCGGCTATTTTGGTCCAGAGTTTCATTGGACGATATTTGTTCTCCGGCTCCTTTGTCAGCATCTCATACCTCCATCTCACATTATAAATTGAACATAGTGTCCAGGAACAGGGCATCATTTGGCTCTGCTGTGCTACGGAATATCCTTCCATGAGGACCTCCCAGGTGTTTAGTAGCTGGGGACTCTGTCCCACAGGGTGAAGACAGCTACTTCAGGCAAAGAAGTTATGTACTCACCACAATGTTCCATCTGAGTAGTTCTTCATTTGTTTTCAACTGTCCCTCCCTCCTTCCTCTGGCCTTGTGCGAACTGTTTGTTGCTCCTATGACTACAGGAAGTGGTTACAGTTAGGGTGTCTCTTCTCCTTCTTTATGGTTTCTGGTAAGGACTGATTCTGTTTGGTCGGGTGTGAGTTTTAGATTGGATGGCAAACTTGATCTGAAGGGAGGAAGGAGACTGGAGCATTGTGTGGGTAAGGGTAGGAGCTTTGAACATGGATCAGATGCTTGATATGTGGCAGAGTCTGATTCGAGACTGAACTGGGAACCCACAGATTAAAGGCAAATGAAGAACAACTACTCTGAACGTTAGGGTGAGTACATAATTTCATTTTTATAATGATTATACAGAACTGTGTAAGACTGTACAAGAATATACAAGGTTGTACAAGAGTTTAACAAGACTAGAAGATTCTGCTAGACGCAGTGAAACTCATCAAGATTCTACAAGACTCTTAACAGATTAAAACATGCTGTGCTTGGAGAATTTCCAAGTGCTGTGGCAAAGACTTGATTGTGAGATTGGCAATACATGTAGTTGGAAGTTGTGTTGAAGTAATAATGGAAATAGTCAAGATGATTATCTTTCTAGTAAAGTACAAGGGCATATATTGGACTTAAGGTAGTCCTTTTTTTTTTTAGTGTGAGCTTAAAACTCTCGAGGCAGTCTATGGGCTCTGATAATAAGGGTCTATATCGTAAGCACGAATGCTTAGGTTATCGAATACGGCATGATCGACACCTAATAAGCGAACCGCGAGAACACCAAACGCTGGAAACCACGAAATTCAAAATCCCGATTCGGCATAGTCTGCCCTTCTGCGGTGTAGCTCCGTAAGGTAAGTGTGCGATAGTTATGGACCTTAGGCTTAGGGTGCGGGTTAAGGTAAGCGCATAGAAAGTAATGTGTGTAAGGGTTAGTGTAGGTTTAGAAGTAGGGTTTAGATTAGTGTATGTATGTGGTTTATTTTATTTTGTTTGGGTGGGTACTATGTAGCGAGCGGTGTAGTGGGAAGTGTGTTTTGTTTTCATTAGTGGGTGGAACGTTGTTGGCCAAGTAAAAGGATTTGGTGATGTGTTTTTCTGCATTGTGAGGTTTCGCTGACTTGTGCTTTCACTGAATAGGTGTCGATCATGTTGTATTAGATAAACCTAAGCATTCACGCATATAATATAGACCCGATATTAACTGGTAGGGTGTTCTTAGCTTTACAACTGCATAGGAGTAAAGACAGTGGCCTGCCCTTATGTTTGGTTGGTGTACAGTTGTTTCGGAATGGATGGTTCTGGTGGGGATATAGGAGTGTAGTATTGATTTTTAAGGCAGGGCAACTGTCAGGTTTGTATATCATTTTGTGTTAGAGAGAGTTACAGGTAGACACGATGGTAAGGAAAACTGAGTTTAGTTCGTAGGGTGCACCAGAGGTGACTTTGGCTATCATGCACACCACTGCCACATCCTATCTTGCAATAACAAGACTGGAGTTTTTGTCAAAGTTTTATGTAAGTTAATGAAAATTGGTACCCCATATAGTAGAGAAGGGAGCTAGCTAACTGGTATTGGCTAGTGTTTTTTTTTTTTTTTTTTTTTTTTTTTTAGATGAGCTATCTACGAAACCTTTGTACAATGTTCCTAGTTTGGAGTGAGTGTTTTTTAATGGCATTGAGAATGTGTTGCTCAAATGTAAGTATGTGATTTATGGTAATACCTAGTAGCTTTGCTTCAGTGACTATTGTAATTTCCGTATTTGTATATTTTTAATATCAAATGTCGAAGATTGTGGTGTGAAAAGCATCAGTCTTATTTGGGTTAATGAATAGCTGTGCTTCATTGAGCCAAGATTCCAGAGCTAAAGGAATTCTGGGTTATTTGTTGGAGGTGCTCAATGCTGTTTGAGGATGAAATAATAATGGAATCTTCAGCATATTGTATAATATGGCTTTGAGGAGAGGCGGTGTACAAGTTTGTTAATGGAGATATTAAAGAGCAACAGTTCTAGAACGGACCCTTCGGGCACTCCAGTGTTTGATCTGATATTGAGACTATTTTGCCATTTTACACATTGTTGTCTGGTAGTAAGGTAACTAATGAACCATTATTGGGAGGCTTGTGAAAGACCCATGGTAGAAAGTTGCTGCACAAACTTGTGTGATACTGTATCAAACGCTTTTGATAAATCTAGTAAGATAAGATTTTAGATGGCCTGAGTCTAAGGCTTTATTGATGGTATTCATAAAAGAGATCAGGGCTGTAGCTGTGCTATGTGCAGGTCTAAAACTATGTTTGCAAGTAGGTTATTAGTGATTAGGTGGCATAATAGCTGTTTTTATGTACACATTTTTCTAGCAGCTTATGGGTCTATTTTTAATTTGTGAATTCGTTGGGTTTACCTCCTTTATGCAAGGGGGGTAGTGATGGATTTTTTTCTAGAGGTTTGGGACTAGGGATTCCTTGATGGATCTGTTAATAAGGATGCTGACAGGATATGCTTTATCTTCAGCAAATTTTAAGTATTCTGAGGGAAGAATCACTGGAAAAGGGAACAAGGTTTTAGTTAGAGAAGAAGCTTATGTATTGGAGATGTAGATACTGGTTATAGAAAAAAGGGGGAGATGAGGTAGTTGAAGAAAAGGTATGATGGAGGAATGAGATTGTGCTATTTTTATATTGGGTGTTTGAGGAATGGATGCAGTTCGATTGTCTGTGGAGCTGGGGTTAGCGTTTTGTTACAAGGTCTGGTATGGTTTTGATAAAATGATTATTAAAACGTCAGCTGTTTTGTCTGTGGAAGAAAATGGATTTTGTGTGGAGCGTGGAGTAAGTAGTGATGAGATTGTTTTCCTAAATCTTTTGGGGTTATTTTTGTGGCTGGACAATTGTTAGGAGAAGTAATTTTGTCTACAATTACTAGTTTTTTGGCTTTATTGTGTAGTTGTTTGTATACTAGAAAGTTTTTAATTTCTATTTCTATGCCGGTCTTTCCAGGATTTATCTCTGGTAAGTAGTACTTCTGTTGTGGACTTTGTTCGCCATGGAGCATGATTATTTTTTTTTTGTTTATTTTTGTGCATAATGGGCTAAGTTATTGAGGGTATCTAGGAATATTTTACTGAAATGATTAAGGATATTTACCAGGGGTAGTGCCTGCATGTCCTCCCTGTGGTCGTGTGGGTTTCCTCCAGGTGCTCCCGCTTCCTTTCACATCCCCAAAGACATGCTGCAAGTGGATTGGACACACTATAAAATTGGCCCTAGGCGTGAGTGCGTGCATGTGCCTTCTGTGGAAGGTTGGGTGCAGGGCTGGCAACTCGACACCGTAAAAACTCCACTGCCAATCATGAGCGGACAAGGTGATCTGCTGTGGTGACCCCTAACCGGGAAAAGCCGAAAGAGTCTTTTTTTTTTTTTTGTTTGTTTGTTTTTTTGTTTTAATTTCTCCAATTCTTTTGGGTTTCTAATACTAGGAATGGACCCCATTCCTAAGTCAAAGTACGATTAAAGTTCATGAAATTAGTATTGTTTCACTCTTTGTTAGCCAAAATTGCTCTTCGCAGCACCTGTAATGTGCCCAGTAATAACTCCTCCTGCAATTTGTATGGAGTTACATGTATTGGTAGCATATCTAAATATAATTGTGGATTTTTTTTTTATAAGACCCATTGCGCCTACTACTATTGGAACTATCTGGGTATCTTTCTTCCACATTGCTCTCGTTTTGGCTTGTAAATCTTGATATTTTATAACTTTGTGTCTCTGTACGCAGGACACTAGTCACTGGGTGTGGCGATTTCAATGATCCATGCTACTTTTGTCTTTTCTTGGACAACTATTTCTAACATTTGTTTTTTGAATTGTTAGTAATAGACGATCCCATGTGATGTAGACTTCAACATTTTCTATTATGCTTTGTGGCTCATGTTTCCAGTGTTTCAGTCACTTCAGTACCATGATGTTTGCACAATCCCCAGTGCAGTAGTCTCGCCACATCATTATGCCTTTCAGTATAGAGTCCTCCTGCCATTAGTATGTCACAACCAGCAACGAGTTGTGCAACTGTTTCCAATTTTGTTTTGCAAATCCTACATTTGTCTTTCTCCCACATGTTCAATGGACTTTGTAAACCGACGTGCATGTAGCCCACTGTCTTGTGCCACCAATATTAACCTTTCATCTCTTTGTTGGAATTCCCCTCTTCTTAACCATTCCTGAATTCATTACTGATCAACATGAGTTTCTTCCAGAAGTTTTCTATACTTGCAGCTGTATTTATGTATTTTCCACATTTCTTGCTTTCTCATCTGGTCCTTCACCTTATATTCTTTCTTCTGTTTTTTTTGGCACATTCAGTTGCTACCCGATTTTTTTTTTTTTTTTTTTTTTTATCTACTTCTGGTTTGATTTCCATTCCTCCTTGATGCCAATCTGCTTCTGCTAGATTAAGCAGAGAAGTCATCTTAGATTTATTCTTCTCATGTTTCAAACTTCCACTATGTTTGGGTCTTGTAAGGTCAGCAGATGTGTGGAGTCCCACAATTGCAGATCTGTGCATGTAATCGACTTCAAGGAGGCCCATCCATTCTTTAGAATGGGGAATATATAATCATATGCACTGATTTTTATAAATCATTTGGTGAACATGAAGCATCCTTGTTTTCTTGTTCTCCTATCTCATCTATCAAACACGTTTTGGGGCCAGTCAATCACTCCAAAACTGTAAGTTAAGACAGGAAGAGCAAATTGGTTTATAGCTTGGATTTTGTTCCTAGATGTCAGTGCTGTTTTCAGGATTAATTTTAGGTCTTCTGAAATATTCCTCTGTTTTATTCGCATTTGTTCATGTTTTATTGTTGATCCTTCATCAATTCTCAAATATTTATACAGTCCTCCTTGCTCAAGTTCTTTTGTCACATTCTTGTCCCAAACGGATGTTTTCCTGGTGTTGCAGTTTTCCTGCTTTAATGGTTGCTTTTACACATTTGTCATAGGTTCATAGGTAGGTACTAGCTTATTGGCCCTGGGGCCTATATAGGCCTAGCCAAAAGATACCCTGACTTTCGCCACCCAAGAAAATTATTTTCCTGTGCCCGTCTAGCAGAGCCACAGAAGTGATCCCCGGGGTGAATTTCCGATCTCCCATTCAAACAAGATTTTTCTTTGAGTGCTAATGAGGTGCTTTGTTTGATATAGATAGGTAGGTTGATATTCATCGTGTTTCACTGTTGCAGTCATGACTGTAGGGTTCTCCCCTGCCGGCAGGCAGCCCTCGGTCGGCCAGAATCCCAAAGTCTGGGTCCGGCGTCAGCTGTTCAACCATGTTCCCTGACGTCAGAGCGCCAGGAGTACAAAGCTGACAGCCGACGCCATCTTCTCCAGTCTTTCTTGCCGTGCGATGATAGCAGTTCGCAAGTGCCGGTCGGCTGACTCCTGATGATTTTTTCTGATATACTTCAGTCCGAAGATTTTCTTCTCCACTCAAAGCTAAGTACTCCGTTGGGGAAACTTTTTTCTTGCTCCACTCCGATGTCAGAAAAAGTTAATAATTGTATTTCATGTGGGAAGCAAATACCTCATAAGGATTTTCATTCTTACTGTATTCCTTGCTTAGGCCCTGACCATGACGTAGCTAGTTGTCGGTTTTGTGCTAGATTCAATCAACGTACAATTAAGTGAAGGTACGATTTTGCTTTTCATTACTTCGGTAGACGCTTTAACTACAAAATGTTGTCGGATACGGTTCCGGCTACCGGAGTTCACAAACGTCTCAAGGTTAAAGACAGGCCTCCGTGGTCCAAATCTGATGATGGCGCACAAGCGGAGCCAGCTTCAGGTTCGGCCGTCATCAGTGAGGTACCTTTGCAGCCCCTGTCGGCCATTTCAGAACCGACGGCCGAAACGGACTCTCATGAGGAGCCAACCAGGCCTTTAAATATTTCTGTTGCAGGACCTTAGGACAATGCTCCTTCGGATGGATCCGGAGCCGCTGTGCAGGTACCGGCTTCCGAAGGGGTTTTCAGGCCTACTCAGCTTCTAATAAAGGCAAAGGCAAAGACTCCTTCTAGACTACAACATAGGCCTCTTCTGAACCAGCTCCCAAGTCACAGAAACAGTTACTCAAGAAGGCTGAGGATTTACTTACTATGATTAGGGGTTCACATCCCCCTCCAGATAAAAGGCCAAGGCAGGATGTTTATTATGATTCCTCTGATCAGGCTTCTGTTTCCTCAGTTTCTTCTTCTGATCAGGAATATTCTTTCCCTCCTTATGAGGATTCTGATGCTGAAGACTCCATTCCTTCAGCTTCTCCCCGAGGATTTCTCTTTTGGGGAAACTTTGCATGAAATGAGGGAACATTTCCACTGGGAACGACAGGAGTATTCGGAATCTAAGAAAAGACTGAGGGATTTTCTTCTTCTTCCCCAACATAGACCCCTGGCTATTCCTCCTGTTTTGGATATTGTGGATGATGCCTTTTTGGAGGCTAACTTGACCCTTGACTCTTTTCCTCCTGCTCCTGTTAAGCCTGATGGATATTACAGGGTTCCTGATTCCCATCAGTTTTTATACAAGAACACTTCTGCTGACCCTGAAACCATTTCTCAGGGTCCTAAGGGAGTTAAGGCCGCTTCTGCCAAAAATCCCATTCCTACTGAAAAGGATTCTCGATCCTTAGAAAGATAGGACAAAAAGGTGTACACTTCTGCTACTTTGTCCATTAGGGCTTTAAACTGTCAGTTTCATATGCTAAAATACCAGCAATTTCTCTTGTCTGTTTTAAAACAAAAGCTTACTTCCATTTCTGCCTGTGCAGATGATAAGGAATTACATGACTTATTGCATGCCACTGAACAAGTTGGGAAGCATGGTTTACACTGTGGATTTGATGCCTTGGAGGCTTCTTGTAGGGCTGCGGCCTCTGGCACAGTCATTAGAAGGCATGCATGGCTAAAGGAACAAAATTTGCCTGAACAAGTAAAGGCAAAATTATTGGATGCTCCTGTTCAGCATAATGTTTCGTTTGGATCAAAAGCTGAAGAGGTGATTAAAAAGATGGAGGATAAGGCGAAATCCATGCAAACAGTTAAAGATTTCTTACAAGTACAGCCACCTAGATTTAGCAGGAATTGGCCTTCAAAAAATTGGTCCTTTCCCACTTCAGACAGGCCTTAGAGGGGTAGATAGACGCTCCAGAGGAAGGCCTCAAACACAAGCTTCTTATAGACCAAGACAGTGGACTGCTTCCACCCATCGGGGAGGAGAGGACAGGTCACAAACTCAAAGGAAACAAACTCAATGACTCCCTCTGTTGGGCTACAGGAACTTCTTGCCTGGAAGCCCCTCTCGGAGGAAAACTCTCTTTTTTTTATCAAAATTGGACTCAAATAACCCAAGACAAGTGGGTTTTGGATGTGGTTTTAAGAGGTTACAAATTCCATTTTTATACCTTCCCAAGGCCAAGCGGATGGCCAGACCTTCCAAAACATCAATGGACGGAGGCCTTAAACCAGGTGGAAGCTCTTTTGGCTATGAATGCCATAGAACTGGTTCCACTTTCAGAGATGGGAAGAGGTTTTTACTCAAGGCTCTTTCTAGTCCCAAGGAAGCAAAACTCATGGAGACCCATTCTGGATCTGTCGGTCTTGAACACCTTTCTAGAGATTCCAAAATTCAAGATGCTTACTCCACAGCAGCTACTTCCAATGCTGTCCAAAGATGCATGGTTGGTAACTTTGGATTTAAAGGAGGCATATTTACACATTCCCATCAGGCAGGATCGCAGAAAATACCTCAGGTTCAAGGCCGGATCGAGACACTTTCAATTCTCTGCGCTGTCCTTTGGATTGTCTACTGCGCCCAGGGTCTTCACCAAATGCCTGGCTCCAGTAGTAGCTTATTCCAGACTCAAGGGAATTCAAATTTACCCTTATCTGGACGATTGTCTAATTCAGGCAGACAGCAAGGATGTCTTACTCCAGCATCTAGAATTTGTACAGAACCTCCTTAAGTTCCTGGGATTCTCTGTAAACATAAAAAAGTCAAATTTGACACCATCACAACAGATAACTTTTCTGGGTGCACTTCTAAACACCACAACCCAGATGGCATTTCTGACATCCGAAAAACAATTACAGCTGGCTTCAACTTTCAGAACCTTGGCACCTTTAACTCAACTATCTGCAAGGAAATTCCTGCAGGCTTTGGGTTACATGGCCTCCTGCATCCTTCTCGTACCATATGCAAGACTACACATGAGGAAAATACAGTGGTACCAAAAAAGTGTATGGTCTCAGCTTTGCCACAGTTTAGACATACTGATCTCCGTCCTTCCTTGCCTTCAAAAGGAATTTCTTTGGTGGTCCAGGGCATGTGCTCTAAACAAAGGGAAACCCTTCCGTCTGTCTCCTGCCACTCCGATTCTAACCATGGACGCCTCAGATTATGCTTGGGGAGCCCATTTTCAGGGCAGTTGTCTGCAGGGCCTTTGGACAAAGGATCAGAAGCACCTGCATATCAACTTAAAGGAAATGTTAGCCGTTCAGAAAGCTCTATTGGCCTTCAGGAATCTTTTACAACCAGGACAACTACTAATACGGACAGACAACACCACAGTTATGTGGTACATAAACAAGCAAGGGGGATGTCATTCCTACCCCCTTTGCAGACTAGCCATGCATCTATGGAACACAGCTCTAGCTTGCAATCTGGACCTTCAAGCTCAGTTTCTACCAGGGAAACAAAACTTCCTGGCAGACAGTCTGAGCAGAAACCTTTCGGATCCACATGAGTGAATGCTGGACACCAAAATATTCAGGATGATAACAGCAGTCTGGGGATGTCCTCACATAGACCTCTTTGCATCCCATCTCAATCATCAACTACAGAATTTTTGCACCAGGACTTTCCACAGAGAAGCTTGGAAAGTGGATGCCCTGTCATTCAGTTGAAGGAACATCTCGGGATATGCCTTTCCGCCTCTTCCTCTTCTTCCACGGGTTTTATTGAAGATAAAACAGGACAAGCCCAAGATGATAATCTTGCTGGCTCCAAATTGGCCTTGGCAGTTTTGGTATCCAACTCTAAAAAACCTATGCCTGGAGCCCCCTTGGGTTTTACCTCAGTCTCCGAACCTTCTGTCTCAACATCAGGGTCAGGTTCTACACTCATGTCAGAACTCTCAGCCTGGCGGCCTGGTTACTCCAGGGCCTTTGATTTCTTCTTTCCTACCCAAGCAGGTTATGGATGTCATTTTAGAAGCCAGATCTTATGCAGGAAAATGGAAAAGATTTTGTTCTTGGATGCAGGCTCAGGATTCTGATTCTCTTCTTCCTAACATTACTTTAATTTTACTTTACTTGACAGATCTCTTACATAAGGGTCTCTGTTTCTCTTCCATTAAGATACATGCCTCTGCTATTTCTGCTCATTATAATACAGACCCTCCCATCTTTTCCCACCAGCTCATGAGACAGTTTCTCAGAGGAGCTAAAAACTTAAGACCTCCTAGATCTCCTCCCATTCCTGCTTGGGATCTCAACTATGTTTTGGAAAAACTAACCCTGCCTCCTTTTGAGCCTGCTGCCTCTTTTGACATCAAGTTTTTATCTTGGAAGACAGCTATCCTGTTGGCCCTAACCTCTGCCGGGAGAGTTTCAGAGTTACAAGCTCTTATGGCTGTGGAACCTTATATTATTTTTCATCAAGACAGGGTATCTTTGAGGACTAATCCTACCTTCATGCCTAAGGTGGTTTCCAAAGTGGCTTTAAATCAAACTATCCACTTGCCAACTTTTTTCCCCAACTCCTCAAAATAAAGGGGAAAGGATCTTACATTCCTTGGATGTACACAGACAACTACATTTTTACCTGAACAGAAAAACACACACGAAAAAAGAAAGAAGCAGCCAACTGGAATAAGTATTACTTCACTTTACTGGAATTCTGGTACCTCGGCCTTCGCCTTCAATTGGAATATCATTCTCTAAGTACATCCAGTATATATACACACCCTCTTCATATCAGTTATGCAATTAATCAATTATATAATAGATGAAAACATTTCAATTAAAATACAACAATTAAATCGATTGCACAATATTATATATAAATACATTTAACTAAATATTTTTAAATATAACAATTCAATTTACAAATTCATTCCATCTGGAAATAGAGTTCTATAATTAGTAATAAATTTAGATTCCAAATATAATAATTTACGTTGAAAATTAACATCTGTGCCACCTCCCCCATATGGTTTAGCCAAAATACTAAAATTAAAATTAATGCATTCCCCTCCATGGAATTGATGAAAATGACTAGCAACAAGACTATCAAGTCTGCAATTCCTGATGTCTCCCAAATGCTCCATGATTCTTTGTTTTACCCTACGTTTGGTCTGTCCTATGTACCATCTCTTTTTTACACAATTGCATCCTATAATATAAACCCCCGAAGAATTACAATCGAAATGATCCAGTGCTTGATGTGTGTAACCCCATTAATTTTGTGGCCATCTAGATTTATAATTTTATCACAAACCCTACACTTTCCACATGCAAAAGCCCCAGCATTAGATTGTTTTTCTTTTTTACCCTTACTTCTCACCAATTCCTTAGTGTACGAAAAAATAACATTTTTTGGTATTATATCCTTCAAAAATTCATCACTAGTAATAATGGGCCACATGTTTAACACGGTCTTTTTCAAAATTGGTGAAAAGGGAGAAAATCTGTTCACAAAAAATATTTTTTCTGTTTCTTCAAAATTAATTCTACCATTGTGAAAAGATCTATTATTTCTCCCTCTTGTATTTCTATATTCCTGATAACCATGGCCTTTCAAATTCAATATTCTTTCTACATTGGCTCTATGGAATTGAATATTTTCCCATGTATAGCCTCTATCAAATAATTTCTGGCCAATGTTATCAAATTCCTTATGAATATTAGAAACTTCAGAAGTATTTCCAGCTATTCGCTTGAATTCCCCTAAAGGCAAAGACTTTAGTCTAAACTGTGCATGCTGGTAGCATGCAAAAAATTATTTACTGCTGTAGTCTTATGGTAAGGTTTGTGTTCGATCCTACCATTTGTACCAATATAAAATTGTACATCCAAAAACTGAATAATATTCCTATTAACTACATAAGTAAATTCCAAGCCACATGGATTAAATTTTAAACTGGAAATAAACTCGTTGAAATCTTGGGGGTTTCCTCTACACAAAAATAAAAGATTGTCTATAAATCTTTTATAGACCAAAACATTCTTCTGAAAAAACTTTTTAGTATATACGAATAAATTCTCAGTGTCCCATGAAAATGATAGCGTACGATGGTGCAAAACGTGCACCCATCGCTGTTCCTTCTCTTTGCAAAAAATATTTATTATTAAACTCAAAAACATTATGTGTGAGACAAAATTCTAGAAGGGAAATTAAATAATTGGTCCTGGGTCCTTCTCCTAGTAATGTATGTATGGCCTCCAAACCCCAACGTGTAGAAATAGATGTATATAATGACACAACATCTACACTAGCCCAATAGTAATTATCCTGCCAAGTTATTCCCCTGAAGTTATCACAAACTTCTGTCGTATTCTTAACATGTGATGGAATTCTTACTAAGTATTCTTTAAGTACAGAATCCAAAAAGATGCCAACATTTTGTAAAAATGCCCCCCTTCCCGAAACTATCGGACGTCCGGGGGGGATCAACCAGATTTTTATGTATCTTTGGTAATATAAAAAACCTGGCATCGTTAGGATTCTTAACAAATAACTTTGACATCACTTGGGGAAAAAAAGCCTAATCTTTCTCCTCTCTCCAAAAGTTCTAGTAAACTATCATTAAATTCTAATTTGGGATTGGAGGACAAAGAAATATACACATTCCTATCTGATAACAATTTTAACACTATATGATTGTATTTTTCCTTATCTAATACTACCCAGTTACCTCCCTTATCCGATTCCAAAAAAACGAAATTATTACTCATCCTTCTAATTTCACAAAGGGCTTGCCACTCTTCCTTGCATAAATTATAGCTTTTCATTCGTTTTTTAAACAAAAAATACTCATTCATAATCTGTTTGTTTAAAACCCTTTCAAAAAAATTTGTGCAAGAATTATTTTTCAAAGGGGTAAATTCACTAACATAAGGCACCTTTGGAATGTTGAATTTACCATAGCCCGTATTATATTCAAAACTCACACCAACAGTTTCATCATTAGTATAAATATCAATGAAATCATTTTCATAAATAGAGATATCCATTAGAGAACTTTCCAACAGAAGAGTTATCATTTTCACCACTGTTAACATTGCTTGGGACATTATGAAAAAAAACTTTTAAATAAAGCTTCCTACAGAAGTTTTTAACTTCTAACAAAATTTCCGCCAAAGACGGAATATGTGTAGGTATGAATTTGGTGCCTTTTTGTAAAGCTCTTTTCATGTCTTCGGTAATTGTACATTTAGACAGATTAATAATATTCAAATTGTCATCTAAACAGAACCAAGGACGTCAGAAAATCGGAACAATTGTTTGTTTCTTATGCTTCAAGTGCCCAAGGTAAAGCCATTTCAAAACAGACCATTTCTAAATGGGTTGCTCATGGAATCAGATTTTGTTATTCACACCATGGAAAAATCCCAGGGAGTATACGGACTCATTCCACCAGAGCTGCTGCCACTTCTGCGGCCTTCCTCAGGGGAGTTCCTACCAAAGACATTTTGGAAGCTGCAACTTGGAGTTCTGTGCATACTTTTTTGAAGCACTACAATCTACCTCTGTACTCTAAGTCTAGGGCAGGCTTTGCCTCTGCAGTCTTGCAGGGCCTTTTAGCCACCCCTTCTTCTTTATGACCACCTCCCTTTCTCTCAGCTTTGGGATTCTACCCTACAGTCATGACTGCAACAGTGAAACACGATGAACATAGTACAGTTGTGTACACCTACCATAAATGTAGATGTTCGAGTGTCTTCACTGTTGCAGTCTGGGTTTCCCTCCCTCCTGTCCCCTCTTATTTTTACTTTTGTGTATTTCCTTTTTTTTCACCATTCTTCTGAGGTGTATTTGCAAAGGTTATGGGACCTTTTCATTTTGGGACTCCTGACATCTGGGGCAAGAAAAACTGGCGAAGATGGCGTCGGCTGTTAGCTTTGTACTCCTGGCGCTCTGACGTCAGGGAGCATGGTTGAACAGCCGATGCCGGACCCAGACTTTGGGATTCTGGCCGACCGAGGGCTGCCTGCCAGCAGGGGAGAACCCTACAGTCATGACTGCAACAGTGAAGACACTCTAACATCTACATTTATGGTAGGTGTACACAACTGTACTTTCCAGAGTATGGGAAGTCTCTGGGACAGGAATCTATCCCTCCAGCATGTCCTGTTTATTGTGGTGACAAGGTTTAGGTCCCTAGAGCGTGTAGCTCTGAGGGATTGGGATTTCTTTAAGTGTAGCATGTCCAGCAGCTGTGGGTTTGACATAGCTTTGTATGTTAGGCAGAGATCGCCTCTGTGTAGGCGATATGCAATGGATTAAAGCTGGAGTTTTTTGAGATGGTCTATGCAGGGTAACTGTTTGAGGCCAGTAATCCTCTTTGTGAGGTATTTCTGCGACCTTTCCAGTTGTAGATGTCTTGAAATACATACCAAAAGGGGTGTTGTACTCTATAATGGGTCTAATGAATGACGAGTAGAGGGGAACAATGACCTTTTTTTTTTTTTCCTGGATGATGAACCTTTTGTGATGTGTGCCAAGTAGAAGGATTTCCTGCCTACTGTGGCGATGTGATTATCAAAGGAGAGACTACTGCCCACCTGTGCTCCAAAGGTATCTTATCACACTTTCGGTGTTAAGTAGACTAGTGCCTATGTTGGGAGTTCATGGCTACAGAGTTTTTACCAAAAGGGATGACAATGCACTTTTTGGCATTGAGCTTGAGGCCATGGCTTTGACACAAGGCATTTCTCTCGGTGAGGCTTTTTTGTAGGATGTCCACATTGTTAGGAGTTTTGATTATGGCTACTAGTTTGTAGTAATCTGCGAACTTCGTTCGCCAAAGACCTTTATGTGTTAGCCTGTACTTCAGAGAAGTAGATACCAAACAGGAGAGGACTCTGACTGAACCCTGTGGTACTCCACTTGTCACTGATCTGAAGTTGGATTTGGAGTCCGCTACTTTCACAGTGTGGGTTCTGTCGGTTTGCCAGTTGGCAATCCATCTTGTGACATAGGGATTTGTACCTAGTGAGTTTATCTATAATTCCAGACTGTGGGATGGTGTCGAAAGCCTTGGTGAGATCTAGATAGGCTGTGTGAGCCACCTTACCCTCCTCTTCGGCTTTGGTGACCGCTTCAAAGAAGTCTGTCAGGTTTAGGAGACGTGATCTGCCTTTTACAAACCCGAACTGGGTGGGGTCCAGAGTTTGGAGATTACCAATGTCATTGTAAGTTCCATAGGCTTGCAGACCAGGCTCGTCAGGCTAATGGGGTTGGTATTCCCGGGGTCAGTGGTGGCTCCCCTTTGTGGAGTGCGATAACTGTTGCTGTGCACGATTCAGTGGACACAAAGCCTGAGGTGAGGCTATGATTGAACATGGCACTTAGGTGGGATGCCAGTTCATTCTGTAGTTCATGTAGAATGCAGCCTGCGATGTTGTCCGGTCCCATGGATGCTGTGTTCTTGGCTTTGGAGAGTTTTTTTTTTTTTTTTTTTTTTAACCTGTGCAGCTATGATTACAGGAACTTTGCATTCTTCCGGTGGAGAGATGGGCCCTTTAGGGGATGAGAGGTGGGTAAAGTTAGCAGTGAGAGTAAAGAGGGGGATAAAGTTAGCACTGAGAACCTATCTGCCAGGATGTTGGCAAGATCAGTTGGCTCTATGTGTAGTGCCATTTTGCTGCAACTCAGAGCAGATCTGAGTGTTGCCTTCGAGATTCTTGACATAGCTATAGAATGCTTTGTGGTTGTCTTTAGAATCCGTGGCAATTTTGTTTTCATAACTAGCTTTGGAGGATTTTATGAGGGATCTCAGCTTCTAACTGAGGCAGACCAGGGAGTTCCTCCAATCATGGGATTTTACTATTTTTTTTTTCCTGCAACAGTTTCTTTCTTCTGTTGTAAAGTTTGTTTATGGCAGGGGACCACCAGATTGGCTTCCTTTTTTAGAGGGTAGCATCTTGGTTCTGTTAGGGATTGCACGATCCATGCACTCAAGTGCTTATAAAGTGCATCTGTGTAGGATTCAGCAGTCGTACCTCTACTGTCCATCAGCATGGGTGTCATGAAGTTTGCCACTTCTGTCTTAAGTGTGAAGTTGGCTTTGGAGAAATTTTTACGGTGGTTTCCCTATGGTGGGGTGGGATGTGGATGTCTAGGGTGATTAGCTTGTGGTCTGATCTGACCAACGAGGAGTTGACCTCTGGTGTGGAACACCAGTTGCCCCATGTTGGTCATGACCAGATCTAGGATATTGCTGCCCTTGGTGGGGGTGTGGATAAGTTGATCCAAGGTGTTGGAATTTGAATTCCAGAAAATGAGCACAAGAGTTGGTACATGAGTAGGTTTCCCAGTTAATGGTGGGGTAGATGAAATCACTTATTAGGGTGTTTAAGTTGTACCCTAATATTTTCCAGTGCATCAAGAAATGAGGAGTGGGAATCCTGGGTCATGGTGGGGAATTTGTAGCAAGCTACAATTTGGATTGCGGTCTTGCCCAGAGTTAGTTGCACTTGGATAATCTCTGATGTGTTATGCTGAGCAACTAGCCTGGAGGTGTGGATATCCTTAATATGGACACGCCGGGTTAAGTGGCAGAAAGGTGTGGTATGAATTTTATACCCTGGTAAAGCAGGGGTACTCTCTGGAGCCTTGAACCAGGTCTCTGTCACTGCGCACATGTCTATGTTCTGCATTTAAGGAGTGCCTCGAGTGAGTGCATTTCGAGGTTTAGCCTTCTAGCATTGAGTAGCATTACCCTCACATTTTGCTTGCTTGTACCTGTTACGGGGGTGAATTTGTCATTTGAACTTGCCTAAAAAAGGCACTGTAGGGGTGGCAAGAGCCTTAGCCAGTATCCGGAATCCCAAGGGCGACAGGTGCAGGCCATCTCTGGCAAAGCATCATGATTTGTCGATCATGTCATCCCAGGCAGACAGATACTGGATCCCCTTAGAATGACACCAGAAGCTTAGCCAATTGTTGAAGTCAATCATTTTGTCCTTTTACTGTGGTATCATTCTGGGTGATGGCAGGACCAAACTACATTCTTGTGTCAGCTGTGAAGGTTTTGACAACTTGCAGTATCTTTAGTCAGGACCAGTTTATTAGATGTCATTCAGTCGTTAAATGTTGATAGATTTCTGAAGCATACCTCTCAGCTGTACAGATTTTCACAGTATGTCCAGATTTTTGTCTCGTATTTTTTGGTCTGTTCCTCATAAAATCTGTGTTTTTCTGACAAATTATTGGGATGATCTGAGGATTGAAGTCACTAAATAATGACGTAGATTTCAATTTCAGACTTCAAATCCTTCAGAAAATGTATGTTAAAACAAATCCTGTTAGTCTAGCAACTTTCTAAGCTTATAAGAGTAATATTTAAAATATATCCCTATTTTTGCCCCACCCCCACCCCCCCATTTTGTCAGTCTTTGTGTCCAGATTTCTTGCACTGAGAGGTTGAGAGGTGTGTTCTGGAGGATTTGTAGGTATGGAGTTTTGGTATTTGAAGGGAGGTGCTATAGGTAAATGGTCACTTAAGGTATTTTTGCAAGATACTGGAGTTTGTGTATGTTTGGGGATTACTGACTAGGATCTAGTGCAGCGGTAGCATTGTTGCCTCACAGCAAGAGGTTCTCCCGTTAGATTCTCTGTTGGAGTGTGGGGATTGCCTTCTGTGTGGAGTCTGCATGTCCTCCCTGCGGTTTTGTGGGCGTTCGAAAGACATGCGTAAATGGGCATGCCTTCGTTGAAGGTTGAACATCGTGCTGGCACCTCTGCGTTCATGAAAATCTACTGCCAATCATTAGAGGACCGGAGTGTGGCGACCCCTAACCGGGAAAAGCTGAAAGACCACAACAACTGACTAGGATCTAGTCCAGGGTTTCTACTGGGATGCTGTTTTATATTCTGGTGGAAGTTGTGATGAGTTGTGTAAAGCCATAAATGTTACTGAGGTATCTTTTGTAAAGTGTTGCCAATTAATATTTGCACCACCCATGATAACTGTTTTTTATTGGAGATGTTTTTGGATATCCAGGACAATATATCTTGCTTTGGCCAGGGGTATGTACACAACTACAATGCATAGTGGTTTGGTATTGTTGATTTCTAGGGATGTGATAATTTCAGCATTTCCAAAGTCTAGAACTGTTTACAAAGGGGTACAATTATGTAAGTATTAGGATAAACTAATGCAATCCCATCTTTTTTTTGTGGGCTCTGTCATTCCTTAATATACTAAATCCAGGAGGAACTATTTTGGAATCTTGGATGTGAGGTTTTAACCAAGTTTCTGTGACGGCTAGTATGTCAGAGTATTGTTAACCATGCATGGAATTCTGTTATTTTGTTAAAGATGCTTCTTATGTCTAGGTTTGCTAGCAAAAGATGTTTTATGTGGGGGTGGGGGAGGGGCAGATTTGTGAGTAGGCCTTGGATTGGTGTAGATGTCTCTGCATTGAGGTAATGTAATGTGTGAAAGAAGGAGTTTGAGGTTTATAAATCTTTTAGTGTGTGAATCTTTGCATGATTTAGCTATGTAAAAGTGAGCAGAGGGAATAATTTTAAATTTGAAAAGGTGGATATTGTGGGGTTAAATAAGGTGCATCTGAGACGCTAGATGACTGGTAGTAAGTAAAGATAAAGTTGTGGATGTAGTATAAGGGGCTATTGTATATATGAGGGAGGTGACCTGGTTCAGTGTAGTAATATGATTGAGGTAGTTATGAGAATAATAAATTGTTGGGGAAATTCCAGAACGAAGGCTGTTGGCTAATCAAGAATTTATTTTGGTTCATTAGCAAGATTGGTAGAAGTAGTAAAGCATTTGGTAGTTGATGATACTTTATACCTACACTCCCCACTGTTTATAAAACTATTAAGGGGATGTAATACGGTAAAGGGTCAGGTGGACGGGGTTATCGAGAGTATAAAGGGAAATGAGTCTTGGGTGGGAATGAAGGTAGTGTATGGGAGCAGAATGAGCTCTCTACGCAAGGGCGAACAGTGGGGGGTGACCCCCAAGGCCAGGAAAGAGCAGCTGCGAAAATCGGTAGAAATGGAAATTAGGGTATTCTCTAATATTTTATTTTTTATTTTATTTTTGGATGGTTAGTTTTATAAGGTAGACCACTATAGTTCGGGAGGGGGTAGTAACAGGTAGAGACCCTGCAGCCTAATTTGATTAAAACTAAGGAATGAGTGCCTTTGTGGTTGTGTGTGCCACAGTTTCAGTATTAATTACAAAACTTTCACTAAACCTTCAAAGAAATCTAATACATATTTAATGGTAATTCCAAATAGCTGCTGCAGTACATACACTGCTAGGTTGAAGTCCAGTGTAGCAGGAGAGCTGTGTGGTGAACAGGTTGCGGAAGCAGGACAGAGCTGCTTGTTCTTGTTTTGTAGGGCTTACATTGGCAGGCAAATGTGAGCTGATAGTTGTAAAAGTCTAAAGCTTTCAGTGCAGACATTGCAACTTTATGATTCTCATCTTTCAGTCATTCCAAAATAGCCAGTTTTAGAAATTCACTGTCAAAGCCTTCTTGTGAGGCATCGATGACTTCATTAAGATGTTGGACAGCCAGCAATTGGAAAGCAGGTTGTGGGTGATTCAAGGTGAGAAATGGGGATGTGTCAGTCTAAGAACTGGTTACTGCTGAAATAGAGAGAAACTCATGAAAAGAGCATGCTCCCTGTGATCCATTGCATCCATCACATATCCTGCTAAAGCAGCAATCAAGGCCCTAGGATACTTTAAAGAACTTGAACCAGTGGCTGAATTTGCTAGATTAATACAGACAGTCCATCAGCATTTGCATCACTCTGCATTCCGCAAGATATATATTCACTTACAAGGGCAATGTTTTGATATTAGTATCTCTGTATGTTCCACTCGGACATTGCCAGCACCATCAGCTGCAGTTTCTTCACTGTGTTATGCTCCTGAGATAATCTGCTATTTTATTATCTCTTCCACTTCTTGTCAGTGTGGTGCACACACTGACGTTTTGTTCTAGTTGTCTTTTAAAGCAGTGTGTCTTAACTGTAAAATTATTGAAAGCAGTTTCTTCCAGTAAAAGTATTTTTTTTTTTTTTTTTTAATCTAACCATGGTAGAGCAATTATCACACTGGACCTATTTCACTGTTATCCCAGGGTAAATCCAGTAAATACATACTATTTATTAATGATATGTACATACAAAGTGATTATGATAGTTGGCTTGAATTTATAAAAGCAATAGACAATTGACATTATATACAGAGTGACTTGACTGACAAAACACAAATATATATAACTAGGCTAGCGGCCCTAGAGCCTTTACAAGCCTAGCCATGTTAATCCCAAGTATCCCCATTTTTTGTTTTTTGGGTAGTTTGCAGAACAAAATTTATGAACAGATTAGTTTGTGACAGCACTGGCTATCCCTGTCTGTGAGGGACAAGAGTACCACCTCATGGGTGAATTTGCAGTCTCCCATCCAGTTGTCTAGGTTGTTTGAATAGGGTCAACGAAGAGCTCTGTTTAAGGTGAATAGGAGTCTATTCCAGAGATGTGGCAGTCTTTGGGAGACATGTCCGTCTCTCCAGCATGATCTTTTTATGTCAAAAGCTAGGTTGCGATCTCTAGAGCGAGTGACTCTTGAGCCATTTGAATTGTGGATGTGCAGCATTTCCATTAGGGCAGGGTTGGAGATTGCCCTATAGGCCAGGCACAAGTCACCTCTCAGCAGCCAACAAAATAGTCAAGTGAAGGGACTTTCAGCCACCTGTCCACATAGGTCATGGTTTGGAGTCCCTGTATTTTCTTAGTGAGAAACCTGAGAATTGAGTACAGTAGAGTTGGTATCCAGGTCCGGGGATATTATATGCCCTTGCCTATGAGGTATGCTATGTAGAAGGCTTTCCATACCACTGTCGAAACTTGGTGGTCAAAGTTGAGATCACTGTCAGCATATGTTCCCAAGTCTCTAACCACTGGGCTAAAACTTGGTGGGGTGCTGTCAGTATTGTAATTTGTAGGAAATTCTGTTTTGCCAAAGGGAGTAATGCGTTTCTCTGCATTAGACCATGGCTTTGGCACTAATTATTTGTTTGTGTTAGCCCTTCTTGTAATATGTTGGTTGTTGGGGAACTCCATGGTTGCTCTCAGTTTACATTCATCAGCGAACTTGGTGAGCCAAAGGCAGTCTACTTTCATCTATTTCTGAGAAATGGATGGCAAACAGTAAGGGGCCCAACACAGACCCCTGTGGTACTCCACTGGTGACTGGTCTGGTGGAGGTGAACAGTGTGTTGTCTGTCGAGAGTTTGCTACCCATCTAGTAATGTAAGGGCTACCCATCTAGTAATGTAAGGCTTAATCCATATCTGGGAGAGTTTCTCCATGGTGCCATAGTGGGGAATTGTTAAAACCCTTGGTAAGATCAAGATAGACTGTGTGCATTGTCATACCTTCGTCCATGGCTTTGATCTTCTCAGAGAAGCTTACCAGGTTTAATAAGCATGATCTACTCCTACCGAAGCCAAATTGTGTTGGGTTCAGAGTTTGGGGTTTGCTTATGCTCTTGTTAAGGTCCATGATGATTCTTTGCATGGCCTTGCAGATGAGGCTAGTTAGATATGTGGGTCTGTAGATCCCAGGGTTAGTTGATGGGCCCCCCTTTGTCTGTGGAATTACTGTTGCTCTTCTCCATTCTGCAGGCACATAGCCAGTTCTCAAGCTATGATTAAAGAGAACGCCAGGTGGGTCTGCTAGTTGTTTTAAATTGTTTAGTAAACAACCTGGAATATTATCTTGCTCCATGGAGGCCATGTTTTTGGCTTTGGTGAGCGCAGAGATGACCTGTTCTGTAGAGATACTAGGCAGAGGAGTAGTGTCTGGTGGGCTTTGGGATATGGTAGTTGGGGATAGGGGGTGAAGTTTGTGCTGAATCTGTCAGCTAGCAGGTTGGCGATAATTTTCCAGTGTAGTACGAGTGATCCCGTCTTAAACCAGTTTGATACATAGCTGGGCATTCCCTTTTAGACTTCGGATGTAGTTAAAGAATGCCTTATGATTACCCCTGGCTAGGGATGTGATTTCAGTTTTGTAATTTGCTTTAGAAGGCTTTTTACAAGATTTCAGATTTTCCTATTTAGGCTTAAGAGAACTCCTTCCACTGCAGAGTTATATCCCTCTTGCTTTTGGACAACAGTTTCTTCCTCTTGTTATATAATCTGTTTATACTTGTCCACCACTGTGGCTTGTTTTTACTGGAAGACCTGGTTTTGATCAGGTCAGTTACAGCAGAGTTTATGCAATCGCTTAAGTGTTTGTACAGGGCATTTATGTAAGCTTCTGCGATTGTGGGTGGCATGAAGCTTTTTATACCATTGCTTAGTACGCAGTAGTTAACTTTGAAGTTTTTTACAATTTTTGTTCCTGTGAGGGTGCCAGTTCCAAACAAGACTGATTTGTGGTCTGACCTAATGTAAATACTTTTATATATCTATGTAACACACACGCGTGCATTTATATACAAAGCAGAATTACACGATTGTAGTACTACCAATGTGTTATTTCAGAATTTTTTCAGAACTGTTTTTTTTTTTTTTTTTTTTTTTTTTTCTAGATGATGTAATGGTAGGGAGTTAAACAAGTATCTCTACAATGCTGCATACTTGGGCAACTGGCCAAGCTTCCTCTTGTGATATTTTTTTCTGGAGTATGGTACTTTCTTCATGCTGTGAACAAGTTCTTGGAGCCAGTGTTCCAGCTTCTCACAATGCTTGTCCTTGGACTGCATACTAAGGAACACTTATCAGTTTTTTTTTTTTTTTTTTTTTTTAACCCCAGTAAATAAGTAGAATGAAGAGTGGGGCACTGCCTTATTTTACAAGTGTGTTACTGATGGAAAAGCAGAATGCTTTTACACTATATGCGTTGCTAGTGGCAGGGAGACCTGGTGTCTTTCAACTCATCTGGTGATGTGTTTATCTAGCTGGGGGGAAGGAATTGAATAGCCAGGCAAGAACAGGTGCTGTATTTATAAAGTAATTTTTGCATCCTAGATGGAGAGTGCTGTCAAGAGTTATCTATTTGGTGCTTTTCTTCAATTGTGAGCAACCCAGTGTTATCTCGTTTTAGACTTGTTCCTTTGACTGCCTGTGCTATAATGCCGATTTGCTAGAATCAAGGTAGGATTTTTTTGCTATATGTGTGTGTCTGCACAATACAAGCTATGCTGTGAATACTATCCTACATTATAATGGCAGATCAGTATCTGAAAGTATAGCAGAATGTTTTGGCAAATGAACAGTAAACAGTATAAGGCTATTTAGCTATGATCAAATAAATATTTATTGGCTTTTGAATACAGGTGACTAGCAGGCGATTCCTTTAGCTTGCATAACACAAGATATTTTGGCTTATTTTTAACAATGAAAAGACTGCCTGGGAGAGCTGTAAGATGACTGAAAGGAAAGCTGGCATAAGTATGTTCTAATGGAGCTTTTTCCGGGTAGCATGCTCTTTCAGCCTAGGCAGTCACTAATGACAGCATGTGAAAGGATAGAAAACATACACCTGTATGTAGTGTATGTACTAAGCACTTAAAGTGCTCATTTAAGTCTTTCTGGTTTTTCCCCCTCTGTTTCTGGTTAAATTATATATTTTAAGTGCTGTTGGCTTAATTTCTTGAATAACTTGAATGACACATAGGCCCTTTTGTATTTTCATTAAAAATGATCTTGCCTAATGTAGAAGCTGAACATATTCATTATGATATAAAATGGCTGTATGACTAGTTTATTCTCTCTGATGAGCAGATAAGGCATATTCCTTTCTGACGCATAGGCAATAGCTTTTCCTTAAACTCTGCAAGTACATATAAATAACGTATAAGCAGGCACATTCAGGGGCATAAGAAGATAAAAAAGGGAATACAATTTAAATGTAAAATACTTTGTAATTCTTCACTGAGGTTGTAAAACTACCTTTCTGCTTCACTCATGTAGTACACTGTACATTTAAAATTCATTGTTAATTGCATAAAGTTCTACTGCCTTGTGAATATGCAGGCATATATTTGTCCTGAATTGCAGCAAAGGAATTTATAGCCCAGAGTTTGAGAAAGATGTGGCTTAAATTAGTAGTTCTTTATGGCTTTCAAGTCATTCAGAAGCTGATAAAAAGGCTTAACCACAATTACACTTTTCTGGGGAGTATCTTACAATCTACAAGTACGGACAAACCCTCCCCCTCATGTGAGATTTTTTCTACTGCTGCCTACTCGTCTGAGATTACATCACCTCTGTGAATGTTGGCAGCATGCGTACATGTTACCTCTCGGCAGCTGCATTACGGTAAAAGGCACACTAGATCTGCAATGCAGCTGTCCTTCTCAGTCTGTGCAGTCTCCAGTGAAGCAGTATATGCTATTTCTGTCAAACAGTGCGTGCTCACACACACAAACTAAAATGTGACTACTTACTATAGCAGGCTGTAGTGTGTTGTCAGTAGTGAAGAAGGCATGGCTTAAATGCGCATAAGATTTTTGAAGGCAGTAGCTCTTCTGTCTTTGATCCCTCACTGAAGGAGGTAGAATTGCCAAGTAACCAAGTGTCTCATATTGGTAAACTATCCTTTCAGGACAGCCTGTTTACATTCATTTTTTTTCCTACCTGGACAGTCGGTTGAACATCGAGCTGGCACCTCTGTGTTCATGAAAATCTACTGCCAATCATTAGCGGACTGGAGTTCCGCTGTGGCGACCCCTAACCGGGAAAAGCCGAAAGACAACAACAGTCATCTGCAGTTATGTTCATTTTGCAGGATCTCTGACTTTAAATTAGAGTGGTTGTTAATAAAAACATGTAGATTTTGTGCAGGAATATCTTGAAGGGCTCTGGCTGAAAAAGTTTGCAGATGATTGCAAGCTAGGAGGAGCCATTGAATCCCCAAATGACTTGCCCATACTGCAGGAAGGTTTGCCCAAGTAAGTAATCGATGCCAAAATGATGGACTGAAACTAAATGCCAAAATATGCATTATTGTATCTTTGTGAAGTAATCTATCCCAGGGAACTACCACATTGTGACAGTACACCCCTAATAGCTGACCCATTTGTTCTAGAGTTGGAACGTGAATGGACAGTGACTTTACTTTTGACCAACATGTGTCCATTGCGGAAAGTTCTTCTGTGTTGCACAGCTTATTAACAAAGGGATTGTGTCTAGATCTAGGGATGCCATTGTTCCTATTACTCGGCCCTCATTAGGCCAATCATCAAATGTAATGTCCCCTTTGACTTGTATCTGTCCAGACACGTGCAACAACTGAAACTCCCACAGAGATGCCTTATTAAAAGGATGCAAGGCCTAAACATGTCCTACATGGACCAACTCAGAGCCTTGTCACTGTACACTGTATCCTTCAGACTGCTATGTGGTGATGTGCATCTGGCATACAAGGCACCCTCCAACCCAGTACTGATGGATTTACTGCACATTAGTAAGCCAGATGGCATCAGAAATACTTTGTCTAGGAATCTATGCATCTTCTACAATGTCAACAGAATGGTTTGGAGGGACAGGTACATCTCGCAGAGGATATTGCTGCTCTGGAACAGGCTCCTTATCCACCTAAAATGGAATTCATCCCTGTCCATATTCAAGCACGTCTTGGATCTATGATGGGAGACAGAGATTACCCCAGGACTTCCCCCTTTACTGCTAAATGGACAGAGCAGCTCCTTAATGCTTTATTCCATTCATGTGTTTCTTCAAATTATCTATGGTGTTATTCCAGTTATTCACATTAGGAGTAATATGTAATTAATGGTCATGGGATGTGCAAGGCCAGTCTGTAAACAAATGGTATAGAGTAATTCAAGCACAAACAGGGAAATTGGCTAGGCTTAAAGTAGCCTAAAAGGGCAGCTATCGTGGTACTTGCTTCTGAACCTGTGTTTCCCAAAATTATGCATGGTTTGCTGTGTTGGAGTAGTAGGTTAAACAGAGAAGTATTGGCTTGCAGATATTATTCCTGCTTCCTTTCATATTGGTATAAATTCAGATTTACAGGTTCAGTTTTGTCTTTGGGGAGGAGGGATGAATTCTGATTAATTCTGTTAGCTTAGACGTACTGTATGCCATAACTCCTTTTTTCTTTTATTAAAATTGGAATACTTTTAAAGGCCTCAGAAAATGATACAGCTGTCATTAGTAAATTCAGTTCTTGAGGGAGGGTGGCAGCATTCAAGTTTCCCAGAGCAAGCACTGACAAATCTTACTTAAATATGCTGTGTGTTGCTTTGTCATGTAACATGCTGTCTTTTTTGTAACTGTATGCAGTGTTAGGACAGTGTCCTGTGTTTTACTGATGGCTCGAATAGATTTTTACATTTTCGTTTGGTAGCCTGTGCATTTTGTAGCAAGTATCCTGTATCTGAGGTTAGCTGTGAAATGTACAGACAAGATGAAGTATTTGAGCACCTAAAAGACAGCTTAACGAAAGCATAATTGTGTCCTGCATGGATGATCTGACTAAAAAAAAATCTAGATATTTTGGCGTTTTACTTTAGTAATGCATTGTATTGGGTGTAGTCCTTTAACCTGGAGTTGTTGCATACAGAAAGGGTTCGGTCTCTTAAATGTTATCTACTCCACCTTCCTGACCATAATTACCCATGTGATATCATAAAAGTAAACAATGGTGTGACTCCTTAGGAATATAGCAGGCCAGTTATGTTATACATGTCCACAAAGGAAAAGTTTTTCAGCATGACTTGCAGTTAAATAACTGAATGGGGGCTACGACTGTTCTCCATTGAGCAAAGACTGCGATACAATGTGAAAATGCTGCTTCTGTCCCTGAGGCAAGCAGCAGTTCTGAAATGACGTGCACATCAAACAGTTGACTGTCAGGGGAATGTAAAATGGGAACATTCGAGTCAGAGAATTGCCATACTGGCAGAGGTGTGAAACGTGTCTGTAATGAGAACAGTCTGGTTTAGAAGCTATAATCCAAATCCCATCGAGCTACGCGCTCGAGAGACTTGAACCTCAGCACTGAAATAAATAGGACATGCTGGAGGGACAGATTCATAACCCAGAGGCTCCCTTCACTCTGGAATAAAATCCCAGTCCAGGTTAGGCAGAGTCCCTCATTTCCTCTCCAAGAGGAATCTTGATGAGTGGATGGGAGATCGTAGGTTTACCCCAGGTATCACTTCTGTGTCACTGTTAGACAGAGGCACAGTATACTAACCTCAAAAAAGGGCATAGCAAAATTAATTTAAAATGGGTAGCGAAAGCCAAACACACTCTGGCTAGGCTTTATAAATGCCCTAGGGCAGATAGCCTAGTATGAACCTATGAACCTGCAAACCCTGGATCCTACCCAGTTCAGCTTCGTGAAGGGCAGATCTGCCTGTTAAATCTGATAGATTTCTTTGAAATTATGACCAAGGTCACTGAGGGCAAATCTGTGAACACAGCATACCTCAACTTGGCAAAGGCTTTCGAGACAATCCCACATTTGGGCATTACAGGCAAAACTGAATGCAGACCCCTTCATCGTAAGATGGGTTGCCAACTGGCTCACAAACCAGATGCACACTATCGAAGTGGGTGACTCCACATCAACCAGAAGACTTGTTACCAGCAGGGTGCCACAGGGGTCAGTGCTAGGCTCCCTACTGTTTGGTTTATACTTCTCCGTTTAGGTCAGAATTAAAGGGTTGTGACTGACCAGGTTTCCAGACGACTGCACACTAGGTTGCAGTCATTGAATCCCCAAATGATGTCAGTGTACTCCAGGATGGTCTCTCACAGACCAATGACTGGTGTATTAGTCGCAGTCTCAAACTGAATGTAAAGAAATGCATTATCATTCCCTTCAGCATAAACCATGTCCCTTCACTATCAAATTGGTAACAATACCCATGAAGTGGTAAGGGACCGCAACCTTAACTTTGACCACCACGTGCCTGCCATTGTAAGGAAAGCTTTCCGTGTAGCTCACTAGTTTAGTAAAGGCATCATCTCGACACTTATCCGGCCCATAATTGAGTATAAAGCCCCATTCAGTATGTACCATACTAATCACCTAGGGCAATTGGAGAGACGTCAGAAGTTTCTAACAAAGAAGATCAAGGACCTCCAGCATGTTCCTTACATGGACCGACTAAAGTCCCTGTCACTGTACTCTGTATCGTATAGACTTCTTAGGGGAGACATGCCCGGCTGACAGAGCAACCCAAGACCCAAACCTAGTGGACTTGCGGCATATCTGTAAATCAAATGGGTCTAGGGCCACCCGTAACACAGACTTAAATATGGTCTGTGACTTGTATGGGACATGCTGGAGGGACAGATTTATCTCCCAGTGACTGCCACGTCTTTGGAATAGGCTACCAGTTCATGTGAAACAGAGCACCTCTATGCCACTCTTCAAGGGGAACTTGGATGAGTGGATGTGGCACCATAAATTCTTACTGGGGATAACTCCCTCAACCCTCTTGGTCATGGGCAGTCATCACTAAATGCAGTCTTGGGTATTGGCTAGTACCTCTGTGGTATAACATTGGGTTGAAACGGCTAGGCTTTAAAATGACCTCTGGGTTGATAGCCTAGTAATCTCCTATGATCCTATGATCCTATAGTTTACTGGTAGGTGCTGAAACTAGATGGTTAAACTCCCTATAGCAGCCCACAGAATCATTAACATTGCAGTTTATATAGTGTGTCTGTGTGTCTGTCTATTTGCTTGCTTAGAGACCTTTTAAGCTGAGGATCAGGAAGAAGAAAACTTCAGTACAGAAAGAAACCATAAGAACTATGAACAGATACGGCAAAAGAGCTGTCTGTTGTTGCAACTTCAGTGTTAATGCCCCAGAAGTGGCCTAGTAAGACATAGCAGAGCACCTACTGCTGCTGGGCAACAGAACTGGTAGATGTCTCTGAAACAGAGCACACGTTTAAGCCAGGCAAACACTTTTATAAGAGAACTACTAAACAAGTGGGCACACCAAACTGTAGAACAAGAAAGAACTCTGCCACGATAAGCTGCCAAAGTCTAAAAATCACAAAAGGGTTATTTAGTTTAGTTTTAAGTGCTTTTCATTTGCTAAGCAGAAACAATGAGGCAGTGAGAGAAGAGCAGTGCAGTAGATTCAAAAACATTTCAACAGTGGTTGAGTAGTTGTATATAAGGGGAGAAAACCCCGCAAAAGATTAAATATTTTATTGTGAGTTCGGGGGGGAAAGGTTTGACAAAAATGCGCACAAACATTTTGTGGTGGCTAAGTAATCATGTACAAGGGGAGAAAATCTGCACAGCAGATGAAAACAAATGGGCTGAAATACATTTTACAGAAATGTTGAGTACAATATGTACTGCAAGTAGCAAGACGCTGCAGAAGTGGATAACCTTTGTCAAGCAAACTTGTACATGATTCAGAGTGTTGCTATATTTGTAATGTATGGAGGTGAAAAGAAAATTAAAAACCTAGAGAGAGTTGATGAAAGATGCAAATGGTATGGAAGGACACAAGAGAAGACGTGTTTGCTGAAGAGGTAGAAGAGCGTGCATTAGTGTCATTAAAATGAGAGCTGCTTTAGATGTCAGACCAATTCTCTTCCTGAGCAGAAGTCTCTGCGGTGTGGATTTAGTGAAGCACAATGTGTATAGATGAGTACACAACTCATTATGCATGAGAGATCATAGAGCTCTCTTAATACTTTTGGCTTGCAGTTGCAGAATTGGTAAAGGGCAGTCGAGTTTAATTGTAAAGCACCTCTCCTCTCTTTCATATCTAGTGTCTGGAGCTCCATACTTGTGCCTTAAAATAAGGACCTATCTCTCTCTTATTTTGCACGATAAATGTAGAAGACCTTCTGAACAGCTACAATGTGTTCAACAACCAGTTGCTCTAGGATCAGTTGTTAGTTTGAATTTTGAAGAACCACAAGAGTAGTAAGGTAGTACAATGGAGGAAATATTGATGGGACACCATCCATAGTTTCTGCTGATGCATGACACTAATAAGTCATATCTCAAAGTGGGTCTCTGATGAGATCTTTAACTGGGAAAGGATGCATGACTGAAGAAACTGGCCAGTTTAGTAACAAGGAAGACCGACCAAAGACTTCCCTTGGGAGTTGCAGAGGATTTAACTCATTCCAGTCATTTGAGTGAACAAGATACTAGTGCTGCAATATTGTCAAAAGAGAACATATACTTTAACTTCCAAGCCCAGTAGGGCCAGAGAGATGCTATCCGTGAACAGTTGAAGACTACCTGAGATGTTAAATTTTCTGATAGCCGGAGTACTTAAAGAAAATTGCTATTTGCTCAAAGCAAAACCCTTCTGATACTTCAGAGTGAATATGACATTGAATATGTTCCTGATTTAAAAAGTAATACTAAATGCTTCAGTGTAGCAGTTCCTGGAATTCAAAGCCCTTAGTGCTAGCATTACTGCTTCTGAACCAACTAAAGTATTAATCTGATGTTAATCTTAGTTCATTCCTTACTGATAGGTTATCTGTTCCGTCCTCAGAACCGAGCCGGCCAGTATCGAGCTCGCGTCAACCAAAAACTCTCGAACCAAGGTCCTACCCAGAATGCTCTGCTCCCTGTTGCCTTAGAGCTTGTTTGCCTTGTTGCTGGACAGCCGTGTCAAGCCACTCTCTCAGCTGTCTAATTTTTTGAAAGTTTTACATATTGTTCTTACTACAAATTTTTCTCAAAAGTTTATTCTAATATTTTCCTACCTATCGCACACTTTAGACTCTCTCCCTTTTTAGTCTTTTCCCTTAATTACCCTCTTTTCTTACCTTGTGGTAATTCTCCATTACCATCGTTAGTAATCCTTCCCTTTCTGTTTTTACCCATTTCTTTGGGCAGCCTTTATTTTTCTTTTTGCTACTGTGCTCCTCCACACAAGTTATGTCGGATAAGAACAGTACCGTTGGTTTCAAGCAGTGCAAGGATTGCAACCATAAGTTACCCCTTTCCGATGGCCAGGACTGGTCTACTGTCTTAATGTTTACCACTTGACTGTGGATCCTCCGTGTGGGATTTGTAAACATTTCTCTACCAGGACTCTCAATGAGAGGAAGCATAAGTTAATTTTGAAAGGTCTCCTCAAATCTCCTTTCTCTGAGGCTATTTCTGGGTCTGAGGGCTCACCCTCTTTTGTTAAACCCTGCAAGAGGCGTTCTTCCTCTTCATCGAAGTCCCTCCCTTCTTCTGCCTCTGGAGATCGTAGGGAGTCGACTCGCAAGAAGGTGAGATTAATTACTCCAGCGCTGCCACGTGTGACCCTGTCTGCTCCAGGCTTGGCACCGCTCCAAATGATTTTGACTACAGCCATGTCTCCTTTATCGATACTGGCACCGGAGTTCCCGGTGCAGACAACTACTGTTCCTACAGCTCTCTAGCAACCCCTAACGGCACCGTCAGCACTGGTTCAGTCCCCTTCGGCACCGTTGGTACAGTCACCTTTGACTCCAAGTATGACTCTTCTGTACAACACGACGCCGACATTTTCGGCACCGACATGTGCTTCAGTGCAGTCCTTCTTGGCACTGTCCTTCTTGCCGGTGCTGACACTTTCCACTACCATAACCTTCGGAGCAGACTTTTGCCTTTACGGTGCAGACACCTTCAACTACTACGGCGCTGACATCCCCGGCGCAGGTTTTCCCACACAGATGTCCTTCAAGAATGCAACTGCAGTCATAACGTGGGTTGTCCTGCCTCAGGCAGCCCTCGGTCGGCCGGATTCCAAAGTCTGGGTCCGACGTCGGCTGATGTCGCATTTCTCTCCGTCAGAGCGGCTGGAGTATATAAGCATCCGCCGACGCCATTTTCTTCAGTCTTTCTTGCCACGCGGTGCCCGAAGCAGAAGCAGTTCGCAAGTGCCGGTCGGTCAGCTCCTGTATTCTACGATACCGAAGTCATCAAAGCTGGGTACCCGTTGGGACCTTTTCTTGCCTCAGCCGATGTCAACCCTCTTGGTCATAGGCAGTCATCACTAAATGCAGTCTTGGGTATTGGCTAGTACCTCTATTGGTATAACATTGGGTTGAAGCAGCTGAGCTTTAAAATGACCTCTGGGTTATTAGCCTAGTAATCTCCTAACGATCCTATGATCCTATAGTTTACTGGTAGGTGCTGAAACTAGATGGTTAAACTCCTACAATACAGATCATTAACATTGCAGTTTATATAGTGTGTCTGTGTGTCTGTCTATTTGCTTGTAGAGACCTTTTAAGCGGATCAGGAGAAGAAAACTTCAGTACAGAAGAAGAAACCGCAAGAACTATGAACAGATACAGCAAAAGAGCTGTCTGTTGTTGCAACTTCAGTGTTAATGCCCCAGAAGTGGCCTAAGTAAGACCATAGCAGAGCACCTACTGCTGCTGGGCAACAGAACTGGTAGATGTCTCTGAAACAGAGCACACGTTTAAGCCAGGCAAACACTTTTATAAAGAACTACTAAACAAGTGGGCACACCAAACTGTATGGGAACAAAGAAAAAGAACTCTGCCGATAAAGCTGCCAAAGTCTAAAAAATCACAAAAGGGTTATTTAGTTTAGTTTTAAAGCGGCACCTTTTAGTTTGCTAAGCAGAAACAATGAGGCAGTGAGAGAGAAGAGCAGTGCAGTAGATTCAAAAACATTTCAACAGTGGTTGGAAGTAGTTGGTATATAAAGGGGGAAAACCCGCCAAAGATTAAATATTTTTATTGTGAGTTCGGAAAGGTTTGACAAAAATCTGCACAAACATTTTGTGGTGCAGCTAAGTAATCATGTACAAAGGAGAAAAATCTGCACAGCAGATGAAAACCAAATGGGCTGAAATACATTTTACAGAAATGTTGAGTGTACAATATGTGCACTGCAAGTAGCAAGAGCATGCAGAAGTGGATGTACCTTTGTCAAACAAACTTGTACATGATTCAGAGTGTTTGCTATGTTGTAATGTATATAGGTGAAAAGAAAATTAAAACCTAGAGAGAGTTGATGAAAGATGCAAATGGGTATGGAAGGACACAAGAGAAGACGATGTTTGCTGAAGAGGTAGAAGAGCGTGCGTAGTGTCATTAAAATAGAGGAGGCTGCTTTAGATGTCAGACCAATTCTCTTCCTGAGGCAGAAGTCTCTGCGGGGTGTGGATTTAGTGAAGCACTAATGTGTATAAGATGAGTACACAACTCATTATGCATGAGAGATCATAGAGCTCTCTTAATACTTTGGCTTACCAGTTGCAGAATTGGTAAAGGGCAGTCGAGTTTAATTGTAAAAAGCACCTCTCCTCTGTTTCATATGTAGTGGCTGGAGCTCCATACTTGTGCCTTAAAATGAGGACCTATCTCTCTCGTATTTTGCACGATAAATGTAGAAGACCCTCTGAACAGCTACAATGTGTTCAACAACCAAGTTGCTCTAGGATCAGTTGTTAGTTTGGATTTTTGAAGAACCACAAGAGTAGTAGGTGATGGTACAATGGAGGGAAATATTGATGGGACACCATCCATAGTTTCTGCTGATGCATGACACCTAATAAGTCATATCTCAAAGAGTGGGTCTCTGATGAGATCTTTAGCACTGGGAAAGGATGCATGACTGAAGAAACTGGCCAGTTTAGTAACAAGGAAGACCGACCAAGACTTCCTTGGGAGTTACAGAGGATTTAACTCATTCCAGTCATTTTGGTGAACAAGATACTAGTGCTGCAATATTGTCAAAGAGAACATATACTTTTAACTTCAAGCCCAGTAGGGCCAGAGAGATGCTATCGTGAACAGTTGAAGACTACTACTGAGATGTTAAATTTTCTGATAGCGGAATTACTTAAAGAAAGGTACTATTTGCTCAAAAATACAAAACCCTTCTGATACTTCAGAGTGAATATGACATTGAATATGTTCCTGATTTAAAAAGTAATACTAAATGCTTCAGTGTAGCAGTTCCTGGAATTCAAAGCCCTTAGTGCTAGCATTACTGCTTCTGAACCAACTAAAGTATTAATCTGATGTTAATCTTAGTTCATTCCTTACTGATAGGTTATCTGTTCCGTCCTCAGAACCGAGCCGGCCAGTATCGAGGCCATCAAAATGGCGATCAGCCAAAAAACTCTCGAGACCAAGGTCCCTACCCAGAATGCTCTGCTCCCTGTTGCCTTAGAGCTTGTTTGCCTTGTTGCTGGACAGCCGTGTCAAGCCCGCTCTCTCAGCTGTCTAATTTTTGAAGAAGTTTTACATATTGTTCTTACTACAAATTTTTTCTCAAAGTTTATTCTAATATTTTTTTTCCTACCTACTAAAACACTTTAGACTCTCTCCCTTTTTAGTCTTTTCCCCTTAATTACCCTCTTTTTGCCCACCTTGTGGTAATTCTCCATTACCATCGTTAGTAATCCTTCCCTTTCTGTTTTTACCCATTTCTTTGGGCAGCCTTTATTTTTCTTTTGCTGCTGTGCTCCTCCACAAGTTATGTCAGGATAAGAACAGTACCCGTTGGTTTCAAGCAGTGCAAGGATTGCAACCATAAGTTACCCTTCCGATGGCCAGGACTGGTCTACTGTCTTAATGTTTACCACTTGACTGTGGATCCTCGTGTGGGATTTGTAAACATTTCTCTCCAGGACTCTCAATGAGAGAAGCATAAGTTAATTTTTGAAGGTCTCCTCAAATCTCCTTTCTCTGAGGCTATTTCTGGGTCTGAGGGGCTCACCCTCTTTTGTTAAACCCTGCAAGAGGCGTTCTTCCTCTTCATCCAGGGAGTCCTCCCTTCTTCTGCCTCTGGAGATGCGTGGGAAGTCGAAGCTACGCCATAAAGAAGGTGAGATTAATTACTCCAGAAGCGGCTGCCACGTGTGACCCTGTCTGCTCCAGGCTTGGCACCGCTCCAAATGATTTTGACTACAGCCATGTCTCCTTTATCGATACCTTTTTGGCACGGAGTTCCCCGGTGCAGACAACTACTGTTCACTACAGCTCTCTAGCAACCCCTAACGGCACCGTCAGCACTGGTTCAAGTCCCCTTGGCACCGTTGGGTACAGTCACCTGTTGACTCCAAAGTATGACTCTTCTGTACAACACGGCGGCGACATTTTCGGCACCGACATGTGCTTCAGTGCAGTCCTTCTTAGCACTGTCGCTTCTTGCGGTGCTGACACTTTCCACTACCATAACCTTCCGGAGCAGACTTTTGCCTTTACGGTGCAGACACCTTCAACTACTCTGGCTGACATCCCAGCGCGGAGGTTTTTCCCACAGATGTCCTTCCAAAGAATGCAGCTGCAGTCATAGCGTGGGTTGTCCTGCCTCAGGCAGCCCTCGGTCGACGGATTCAAAGTCTGGGTCCGGCGTCGGCTGATGTCGCATTTCTCTCCGTCAGAAGCTGACTGGAGTATATAAGCATCCGCGGCCGCCATTTTCTTCAGTCTTTCTTGCACGCGGTGCCGGAAGCAGAAGCAGTTAAGCAGAGTGCCCGGTCGGTCGGCTCCTGTATTCTCACGATACCCGAAGTCATCAAAAGAAGCTAAGTATACCCGTTGAGAGGACCTTTTCTTACCTCAGCCCGATGTCAGAAATTACTGAAAAAAAGTTAACAATTGTCTTTTTTGTGGTAAACAAATACCTCGCTAAGGATTTCCACTCTTACTGCCTCCCTTGCCTGGAGCCCCAGACCCACGGCGTCTACGGCCTGTGTAGCCTGTGCTTTCGCTTCAACAAAGCGCACTCTCAGCGCCAGCGGAGTTAAGCTGAAGACTTTTAGCGATAAATTTGCTTATATACCATGCGATCGTCCAACGCCATGCCAAACTCCCAAAAGCGAAAAAGGCCGGGACCGACATCCACCGGCCAGCGTCTACTACCGACTCCATGCCAAAACCTAGCGCGAGTGCTCCGGTTCCCTCTGAGACGGTCTCGACACCGCATTACCGATGACTCCGATTCCAGACATTACTCCGCCAGTTATAGATTTTCCTCCGGATACTGAAACCGAGGAAATGCCAGAGACCATTGCTGTAGACAAGGTCACTCCTGCTCGCGCGATGGAGCTGCCAGGCCCCTATGGCCATCACCTATTAAAGGCCTACACTAGGGCTAAGGCAGCCAGCAAAACAAAGCATATTACTCCTAGAGCCTTACCTCAGCCGACTCCGGAGACACAAATTATGTCCATGGCTGCTGATTTAATTTCCATGATTAGAGGTTCACAGACCCACCCTGAGAGAGCATCCCAGCCTCCTCCTGATAATAGGCCCCGGGTTGAACCCTCTGACCCTACTCCTTCAGATGAAGACTCTGAGGGCTCTGTCCACTCTGATGGCCAGGAAGAGCTCTTCCAGACCTATGAGGACTCTGATGCAGAAGATTCCATACCTTACCTTGGCCTCCCTCCTGAGGGATATTTCCTTTAAGGGAAGTTCTGCACACCATGAGGAACATTTCAAGTGGCTTGGGGCCAGGAATATTCTGATTCCAGAGAAGCGCCTTAGGACTTTCCTTAAGAAGCCTCAGCACAGGCCCGCCAGCTATTCCTCCTGTACTTGATGTTCTGGATGATTTGTGTATTCTGATTCTAGTGCTACCCTGATACTCTCCCTCCTGCACCAGCCAAGCCAGACAGGTATTACAGGGTCCCAGAAGCTCATTCCCATTTATTCAGGGCATACTGTTGATTTGGAAACTATTTCACAGGGGCCTAAAGGAGTTTCAGCCTCCACCTCAAAAAATCCTTTGCCCTCCAACAGGAAGCAAGGTCATTAGAGATGGGGTAAAAGGTTTACACTTCCACTACTTTATCTATGAGAGCTTTAAATTGCCTTTTCATATGTTCCCAATATCAGGATTATCTCTTAGAAGATTTACAAAAAAACACTGGCTTCTCCTGATCCTTTAGACAGGAAGACTTTTGCAGGAAGCTGTACATAACACTCAGCAAGTAAGCAATCACTTCCTGCAGTGTGGATATGATGCTGGAAGCTTCATGACAGGGCAGCTATGACAGGGGCAGTGATCACGAAGACATGCTTAGTTAAAGATCAACCTCTACCAGATCATGTAAAGCAAAACTTCTGGATGCACCTTTGGAAAAAGAACAATCTTTTGAATTGCAAATGCTAAGGATGTGCTAAAGACCATCGAAGAAAAAAGCAAAATCAGTTCAAACTGTAAAGAGTTTCCTCAGGTTCAACCCCCAGATTCAGTAGGAATTGGCCTTCAAGAAACTGATCATTTCCCTAATCCAGAAAAGTTTCAAAGGGGTAAGAACAGGCGTGGCCGAGGAAGAGGCCAATACAGGAGGAGCCCTTACAGGGGCGTCAGTGGCAGCCAGGAAACCAAGAGGTGGCCTTGGGGGTTTCTCCTGCCCAACAACCACAATCTCAATTACTTTCCTCTGCCGCCTACCAGAGGAACAACTAGAAGCTCCCTTGGGCGGGAAATTATCTCTGTTTGCAGAAAACTGGCACAGACTGTGACAAAGGACAAATGGATTTTGGACATTTGTAGACCCGAGGTACAGAGTTTCATTTCCATACCCCTTACCAGGAAACAAGGCATGCCGTCTACCACAACATCAAGGGCAGAGGCTATCAAGCAAATCTCTGCTAACTCAAATGAAAGCAATAGAAAGGTTCCCACAACAAGAACAGGGTTTTACATAAGACTGTTCCTTGTTCCAAGAAAAAAAGAAACTCAATGGAGACCAATACTGGACTTGTCCGCACATTAAACACCTTTCTCATAGTACCAAAGTTCAAGATGCTGACTCTATAGCAACTCCAGCCCCATGCTGGGCAAGGATTAAGTGGCTGATCACTCCTGGACCTCAAGGAGGGCATACCTGCATCGTCCCTATCAGACACAGTTGCAGAAGATACCTCAGATTTCTTGCAGGGCCAGAGCATTATCAATTCTCAGCATTGCCATTTGGCTTATCTACTGCTTTTGCCCAGAGTGTTTACAAAATGCCTGGCTTCAGTAATTGCTCATTGCAGGCTCAGGGTATACAAATCTACCCATTACCTGGACTGACCTCGCCTCATACAAGCGGACGACAAGTGATGTTGACAAAAATCTGGAATATGTCATGCGATTACTTCAAAGCTCTGGGATACACAGTCAACTTCCAAAAGTCCAAGACTGCAGCCATCCCAGCAAATCTTCTTAGGAGCCAAACTAGACACGAAAAGCCTCTCAAATGAAACACCTGACAGAAGACAAGCAAGAGAAGTTAACTCAATACTTCTAAAGGTTTAGCAAAACTCACCCAGATGACTGCAAGGAGATTCCTACAAAGGCCCTGGGTTACATGGCATCCTGCATTCTACTGGTTCCATTGGCCAGAAACTACGCACATATAGAAACTTCAATGGTACCTAAAAGCGTTGGTCTCAGCAGCACAGCAACAACTTGGGAGACAATCATACCACTCATTCCATGCTTACAAAGGAATTCCAATGGTGGGCTTCGGTGAGCCAGGAAAACACCGGTTTGTCATTCAAAAAACCACAGATAACACAGACCATGACTACAGATGCCTCAGACCTTTCGGATGGGGGCGCACATGGAAGGCAGGTGTATACAAGGGCAATGGTCTCCAAAGAGAAACTTACATCTGTGCTTATAAAATCCAAGAAAAGAAGGAGAATGCTGCAGCAGTAATGCATGCTATCGAGGGCTTTTCAAAATCCAACTCCAGCAAGGCCACTTAAAGATGCAGGACGAAACCAACACCTACTGTGATGTGGTACATAAATGTAAACAGGGGGCACTCACTCTTACCCCTTTGCCCAGACTGACAATGCAGCTTTGGGAGAAATCACGAGTCTAAACATCCAGTTACAATCCTACAGTTTGTTTCAGGAAAAGACAATGTGTGTTGGCCGGACAGCTAAAGCAGGAATTTCACAGATCCCTGCACGAGTGGAGGTTGCATCGAAGGCTTTCAGACAACTCACTTCGACATGGGGCAAGCCAGAAGTGGACCTATTTGCCTCTCACCTCAATCATCTACTACCAAATTTTTGCACAGGACATACTACCATCCAAAGGCTTGGAAAATAGATGCTCTTTCATTCAACTGGAACTCCCTATGCAATCCATGCATTTCCCACCTCTGCCACTGATGACCTCAGTATTACTAAAGATCAAAGCAGAGAGCCCAAAGGGAATATTAATAGCTGGACTGGCCAAGACAACACTGGTACCCACTACTACGGAGCATATGTCACACCAGGAGGTGGGCCCTCCTCAGTGGCCTCTACTTTTGACTCAACACAATTTCAAACACTGCATCCAAACCTTCAGACACTGCAGCTAACAGCCTGGGAGATCCCATAAATAACTTCAACTTATCCTCTCCAAGGAAGTTCAGCGGATACTAACAGAGCTCAAGACCATCCACCAGAAAGGTTTACTTAGCAAAGTGGAAAAGATTCAGCAATTGGAATACCAGCAAGGGACATGATGCATCATTACTGAACATCCCACTCATCTTGGAATATTTGGCAGATATGTTACAGAATGGCCTCTCATATTCTTCCATAAAGATACATGCATCTGCTATTTCAGCTAGATACAACACTGATCCTCCTGTTTTTCTCACCCCCTTACTAAGACAATTCCTCAGGGAATCAAGAACATTAAGCCACCAAGAAAGGCCCCAGTGCCAGCCTGGGACCTCAATTTTGTCTTAGAAAACTGACTCTACCTCCTTTGAGCCAGCAGCTTCAGTTGACTTGCAATTTCTCTCATGGAAGACAGCTTTCCTGTTGGCAATTACCTCAGCAAGAAGGGTTTCGAACTACAGGCCCTAATGGCAATACCACCCTTTATTTTCCACAGAGACAGGGTTTCATTAAGGACCAACCCTACTTTTATGCCAAAGGTGGTATCTAGGGTTTCTTTAAATCAAGCCATTCATCTGCCTGCCTTTCTTCCCAATCCTGAGAATAAGGGGAAAGACTTTTGCATACCTTGGACATTCACAGACAACTTCGATACTACCTGGACAGAACCAAGGCCAGTAGGAAGTCTGAACAGCTTTTGTAGCTTACGCCCCTGCAGTCCAAGGAAAAGCAATTTCAAAACAGACTATTTCAAATGGATTGGACATTGCATCAGATTCTGTTATTCTTTTCATGGAAAGACTGTTCCAGCCAATGTCAGACCACATTCCACCAGAGCTACAGCCACCTCTACAGCATTTTAAGAGGGGTGCCTACAAAGGACATTCTAGAAGCTGCTACATGGAGCTCTGCATACATTCTCCAAACACTACAATCTCCCTATATTCCAGATCCAGAGCAGGCTTTGCTTCGCAGTCCTGCAGGGTTTGATTGCCACACCATCTCTTTCCTAGAAGCATACGTCCTCCCCAGCTAAGCTATGGTATTCTACCCACATGTTATGACCGCAGTTGCATTCTTGAAGGACATAGTACAGTTTTGTATCTACCATAAATGTAGATGTCCGATAGATATGCAACTGCAGTCGGATTTTCCCTCCCTCCATACCCTCTATGCCTACTTGGGTCCACTCCTATCCCTTCTTAGCTGGGGATATCTGTTATGGTGTATTTGTTTTATTGCTCTATTTGTTTGGAATCCTGTTTTGTCTTCCAATTTGATTACAGCCTTCCTTGGAGGGCACCTGGCATCTGGGGCAAGAAACACTGTACCGGCGCCGTGGCTGATGCTATGTATTCTCCAGCCGCCTGACGCCGGAGAGAAATGAGATCAGCAGACGCCGGACCCAGACTTTGGAATCCGTCGACCGAGGGCTGCCTGAGGACAAATTCCACATGTTATGATTGCAGCCGTACGTCTATCGGACATCTACATTTATGGTAGCTACAAACTGTACTTTCTTTGTTTCCTACCTTTGAATTACAAGGACCTATTCCCTTCACTGATCTGAAAAGCATATTTTCCTAAACTAATCTCATCTTTCTCCTGTCTCAATCTCACAGAGTTTCCCCATGATTTTTATGCCACTATATAAAAATTTTAAGTGAAGAGATGTTTTGGATGAAAATTTGTTGTAAATTTTTAAAAATTTTAAAATAAAAATTAAAATTTTTTTTTTTTGTGTGTTGAAGGATAAATTTATTTTGCAAAAAAAATTCACATATGTAGTATGTGTGATATATTTTTAAAATTATTGGCTTTATAATTTTTACACAGATGTGATATTTTTTATAAAAGTAGAGAAGAAAAAAAGATTCACTGTTGAGTATTTGAAAAAAAAAAGAGATTTTTTTAATGTTTCACAGAGAGAGAATATATTTATTAAATATTATTTATGTTTTTTTTTATATTAGACTTTTTTTTATGTTGATTTTGTACAATAGAATTGTCTTGCTTGCTCAAGAAAATTATATGTGTGTGTTTGAATATGTGATATAAGAAATTTAAAATTTTTTGAAAATTTTTATAAAAAAATATTTTTATATTTTATTATATAAAAATACAAAATGTATTTTAAAAATGTTATTAAAATGTTATTGCTAAAGAGAGTCAATGATGATATTATTATGTATATTCAAGAATAGTGATATATGAAAAAATAGATAATTTTTTCTATAAAATTTAAAATGTATAAACAGATAATAGAAGATATATTTAATTTGTAAAGAATTTTTTTTTATGTAAGATTTTTTGAGAATGCTTTTTTTAAAGCTATAAATATTTCTGTTATATGTGGAAACTATGCTTGCCTATTTTTTTGTTTATACATCATGTGATATCTATATTTTGTTTTTTTTTTGCTATGTCTTTCAGGATTTAACATTCAAATATTTTGACACAACTTTTAGAGTATAAGATATGTGTGGAAACAAATATAAAAAGTGTGAAAAAATCTATCTAAAATATGTAAATATTTTATGTTTTCTGAAATGACAGAAAGTATTAGATAAAAGAAGAAAAAGATTTGAAAGATTTGTAAAAAAAAAAGAAAGCAAAGCAAAATTGTATAAAAACTTTGTATTAGTATTTAAAAAAACAAATTGTAAAAAATATTATTATAAGTGTGATAAATTAATAACAGATTTGTGATTTCAGATAATTTATATGTATTATAAAAAAATATTAAAAATATATAAAGCTATATATATTACTATGTATAAAAATTTATAATATATATGTATCTGATATCCCCTATACATATGTATTTGACATATATATATATTTCTATTATATATGTATATATATATGTATTTATATATATTTTTGTAACATATATATATTTCTGTTTCTTGATATATCTCTGTTTACACAACCTTTTCTTTATTATCCTATATATGTGTAAGATAATTATATATATTTTAATTTTTCTGTGTATGCTGCAATATTTCATACATATATATATGATACTATATATATTAAAAAAAAATACAAGTTGTTTGACAACATTTTTTTGGGGATATATTTTTAAATTGTATATATATGTATTTATGTATTTTCACATACATATTGTTTTTTTGTTAGATAGTTATATATTCATATACAAGTGTTGTTGTATATATTTTCACATATATAGTTTTGGTAGATATATATATATATAAATATTAAAGGGAAAACATATATATTAAGTGGTGGATATAGATATATATAAGGATATATAAAAAATAAAAAAAGTTGTATATATATAAAATAAAAAATAAAAGTATTATAAATAAATGTGTATATATATATAAAAATGTTAATAATATATATTATATATTAAAACTTCATATATCTGCATATTTTTTGTATTTTTTGTATATATATATATTTTATTTTATGGTATATATATATATATATATTTATTGACATATATATATATATATATTTTTTTTTGTGGATATATATATATATAAAAATATATAATAAATTTTGTGGTGTGTGGGATATAAAAAAAAAAATAAGATTATATAGTTTTATGTTATATGTGTGGGTTTTTAGTATAAAGAGAGGAAAAAAATATGGTATATAAAAAGATTTTAAAATATAAATAATATATATATAAAAATATATAGTACATATATATATATATATATATATATAAAAAAATATACATATATATATATGTGTATATATATATAATGAATCAACTATGAAGTTCACTCAGTCAACCTGCTATAAAGTCAGATTTTGAGGAGAATATTTGCCAAGCTGAGGAAAAGAATGCTAGCTCCTTTTGATGTGCAGATGACAACAATGTTGTATTTGAATGTTAACCTCCATGCCAGATTATGTTTAAAGATATCTGACATGGAATCGGAAAAGTATTTTACCAGAGGCTACAGACTGAAATCAGTCTACTGCAAATATCAGTGTAAGACACCTCAGACAACTGTTTCACATTGAAACCAACTGTTTCAGTTTTCCATGAAGATTTGTGCAGGACAAATTGTCCTTCCACATATAATTACAGTTGAACCAAATGATACATTTGGATATTTTACTTTTAAAACAAGAATAGTTTGAAACAAATGTTATGTATACACAGGTATTGAGCTCATCTGCACCAGGCACAGGGAACTGGTAATTCAATGATTTACTTGATAATCATTTTCAGGAACTACACCATTCAATTGAGAATTCCTGAAAACCTGGTTACATTGCATACACACAATTTTAAGTACAATATCTCACTGCAGCAGGCATTAAAGTATAAATACTGGTGCTTTCTAAAACACTGCATAAGGTAGCCTCAAGTTTCCAAATTCTACAAACAGAGGAAGACATTTTCAAAATTAATCCACTGAAAATGTGATACATCTTCTTAGAATGGAAGTTATAGCTCTATGAACAGATCTTAAACCAGAGAGGATATAAAGTTGGATTTGTGTTTCACTCATAATTCCATAAAAAGCTTTACAAACATATACTATGTCATGTACAGAATAACAGATACTTGTTTCAAAAAAGAAGTTTTGAACATACTTCTAAATTAATTAGCAAATCTTATGGTGCTTGAATAGAATAAATAGTGGCTTGCCCTTTTTCATGAAGCAGATTGTGCTTCACAGTGCACCTTTCTGTGAATAAAAGCTTCCAATTTGCATTGAACAGCCTGAAGTTCAAATAAGTGGACACATTTCTGCAGACTTCTTTCCACTTTGGGATTCTTCTGAATTTTGACTGTTTTGGGACAGAAAAGTTTTTGATATATATTATTACACTATACAATGCCCCTCACTTGCTCAATACTCTTTGTTTCTGGTCTGATACATACTGCAAAAATGAAATATTTTAGCTAAAAATATTAAAGGCTGTTCAAAGAGTACTATTTTCAAATTTAGTTGAGTTTCAAAGTCTGATTCCTCCTCATATGGTATTTTACATACATATACATATCTTTCACATACTCATATATATCTGACTTTATCATTTCACATCTAGACCTTTTCATATTATTTTCTTTCTATATACATATATATATGATACAACAACTTTATTATATATATATCTATACACTATAACATACCCTAATCTGATATAAACCATATATCTGTCCAAAAATGGCTACAAATTTGATACACAACATCTGCAACATAAAAACTCAGATAATATTGTATCTGCACACCAATACAACATTATATTATATTTCAAAACAAGGGAAGATACAACAACCTCTGAGCCCAAAA
>NC_056737.1:681649624-681652124 GCF_019279795.1 Protopterus annectens | reverse complement strand
AGCACTCTGCTGATAGATATTTGCCCTTTTGGTGGGAGGAAGTTTGCACTGAACCTGTCAGCTAGATGTTGGCAATGTCTGTGGGTTCGTGTATTTTTGTCATTTTGGACTAATTCTGAGCATATCTGGGAATTACCACCCAGGTTCCTAACATAACTAAAGAAAGCCTTGTGATTATCCTTGGTGTCCTGTGCAATTTTTCTCAAAGCTGGCCTTAGACAATTTTATGAGTGCCGTAGTTTTTTGCTAATACTGATCAGTGATGCCTTCGCTTTTTTTGGATTTTGCTCTATCATTTAGTAGCTTCCTCCTTCTATTGTATAGTTTGTTTATGGCTGGGGTCCACCAGACAGGACGCCTGCCTTTGGAGGATTGGGTCTTGGTTTTATTTGGGATCGATGATCCATGCATTCCTGAAGGTGTTCATAGAATGTGTTTATAAAGGATTCTGTGTCTGGGCCGATTTTCCACAGGCCCGGGGCTTTGAAGGATTCCACCTCAGTTTTGAGGAGTGTGAAATTTGCTTTAGAGAAGTTTTTCACTGTGGTTTTCTGGGCAGGGGTGGGGTCGGATGTGAATATCCAGTGAGATTAGTTTATGGTCTGATCTTACCAGTGAGGGATACACTTCTGGTCTGGAGCATAGAGTCCCCATGTTGGTGATGATCAGGTCCAGTATGTTTTCCCTCTGTGGGAGTGGTAACAAGTTGTTCCATAGCATTTGAGTTTATAAATTTAGGAACCTTTGGGCTAGGTGTTGGAGCTAGAGTAATGCTCCCAGTCTATGTTTGGGTAGTTGAAGTCGCCAATATAATGGTGTTTGGAGAGACCTTCATATTTTCCAGTGTTCTCAGGAAGGCCGAGGGGTTCCTGGGTTTGGGAGGGTGGTCTGTAGCAGGCTATAAACTGGAAGGCAGTTTTACCCACTGTTAGTTGCACATGGATAGTCTCTGATGCTTCGTGCTTTGCCACCAACCTGGAGGTGTGGGTATCTTTGATGAATATCGATACTCCTCCTTTTGTGGTTCGGTCCAAGTTTTGGGGCCTAAAAGCATGGTATGAGGTATAACCTGGTAGTGCTGGGGTGCTCGAGCCTTGAACCAGGTTTCTGTTACTGCACAGATATCTATGTTCTCCATGCTAAGGAGAGTTTCGAGTGCATGCATCTTGAGGTTTAGACTTCTGGCGCTTGAGTAGCATTACTCTTAGTTTCTTATCCCTTGTGATACCTATGGAGGTGGGTTTGTCTTTTGAGCCTTGCCTAAAAAGGCACTATGGGGGTAGCAAGAGCCTTGCCAATATCCAAAGCCCAGGGGTGACAGGTGCAAGCCGTCCCTAGCAAAGCATCGTGGCTTGTCGAGCATATCATCCCAAGCTGACAGGCATTGGATCCCCTTTGAATGACACCAGTACTTAAGCCAATTGTTGAAATTGATCATCTTGTCTTCATATTGTGGCATCATTCTTGGTGAGGGTAAGATGCTACTCAAGGTCAGGGTCATACCGGCCTGGGCTACATGCTCAGAGAGCTCCTTTATGTTTCTCTTCATGTAGTCCAGGGAGGAGTCCAGGGAGGTACGTCTCATGTCATTCACACCAGCATGGACAATGACTGAGTCATATTTGTACTTCACTTGGAGTGACCTGAGTGCTTGTGTTGTGTGGCGGATCCTAGCGCCCGACAGGCTGCTCACCATGACCCTCTCCTTGTTCAGCCTGGTGAGCGGGACGTCAGTGTGCTTGACGATAGAGTCCCCTTTTACAAGTGTATCAGGTGTGTTGTTTAGTCTTAAGGGCTGTGACTGGCACACTGGCTTTGTGAGATATGTATTGCACGTGTTTTGTTTTGGGGTAGCGGCTGCTTGGGTGTCTGCTTTGGAGGTCTCTGCTGCTTTGGCAGATCTTTATTTAGAGCCTCCGAGTATGTTTTTGTGTGATTATGTGTTTGGTTTGCTGTCGTGGTAGGTCTATGTGAGACTGGAATTGTAGTGAGTGTGGTTTCTCCTCTCCTGACTGGTTATGCCAGTACTGAGTTGAGAGAGCTTAGCCTCCAGTTTGGCTATATGGTTGCATCTCTCACATGTGTTGGAATTTGTTGGGAGGAGGAGAGGGTTGTCTGTGTACATGAGGCAGTTGTAACATTGCCTCAAGATTCCCAGATTCACCAGCTGGACCGAGAGGAGATTGACAACTGACCTTTGGACATGCTAGAATAATATTGGGAATTCCTTAATAATTGAAAACCAGGGCCAGTGGGGAGTGAGGGTGTAGTGCTTTTAATTTTAGTGCTGACTTATATAATTGCTTTAGTGAGCAAGTGCCAGGTAACTTATGCAATGTGTTACAGGTAACTTAAATGCAAAACGACAAACAGTAACTTTCTTTCAAGTGAAACAAGGAAATAAGTACAGTAAGCAATGCAGATATCACTAGTGATCCACAGAAGCGCTTGAGAAGCCGTGGTATTAGGTGGAATTAGCTGCCCAGGAAATAACAAGCAA